>NC_061095.1:16626682-16636682 GCF_015104395.2 Macrobrachium nipponense | reverse complement strand
TGAAATGAACGTGCGTTATGCTTATTAAAAGATGCTAATATCTTAAGTAGATCTTAATGCCTTTGTGTCGTGTATCATACAATTTCCGACGCTCTCTCTCTCTCTCTCTCAACATTGCAACAAAATACATCAACATTTAAAACTTCCTTTCGATAACGTATCAATGACTTGGGCTTACAACTACGCTCCATGCTCCCCCCAACCATTATTTTCTCGTCCAAAGAGAGAGAGAGAGAGAGAGAGAGAGAGAGAGAGAGAGAGAGAGAGAGAGTATACAATACCATTACTCAGCTGACAGCCAGAGACACACTGGTATACCAAACCACTTCCAAGGAAAGAGGAAAGCGAGACCTTCCCGCATTTTGATATTTGATACTAGAAGAAAAAATTAACCACAACTATATATTAGCAAAAAAAAAAGTCAAGCGACTGCTTCTTTTTATTTACCTTTCAAAATAACGACGTACTTATACCGCAGAAGACATGGCGGGGGGCGGGGAGGAGGGACTTATACATCAAACGGGTAACACTAACTCCATTCCCAGCCGCCATTAGCATCCCCACAGGGTAGTAACTGCTACAACATTCAGGGGCATCTATCCCCACCCCACGAAAACCTTCTGACCGCCATACGTCAACACCTGTCCCCCCTACTTTTCTGACACACTCCTTATGATTAACCCAGGGGGCTTTAACCGTGGCCACCGAGAGCTTTAACCGCCCAAGGTCTTCTTCATAACCTAAAGCTGGGCGCTTTCCTCTCGCTACTTCTGATGGGGGAACTATAGCAGCTGTTTCAAGCGTCAGACAGGCATGCATCAAAGGAGAAGGAGGAGAAGGGGGAGGAGGAGGAGTTGTAGGAGGAAGAGGAGGAGGAGGAGGAGGAACAGAAGAAGAGGAAGTGGAGGAGGAGAGGAGGGAGGAAAGGAAAAAGAAGAGGAAATGGAGGAGGAGCAGAAGAAGAGGAAGTGGAGGCTGTGGTGGAGGAGGAGGGAGGAAAGGAAAAAGAAGAGGAAATGGAGGAGGCGGTGGAGAAGAAGCAGAAGAAGAGGAAGAAGAGGAAGCGGAGGAGGCGGTGGAGGAGGAGAGGAGGGAGGAAAGGTGGATGTAGAGGAGGAACAGGAGGCAAGGGAAGACGTGGACCCTACGGCGTCCAAAATTAGTAAGAAATGTCTAGGGAGAGGGAAAGGGAGAGGGAGAGGGAGAGATATTTACGCCAGACAGGAAAGGCGAGCGACCGAATTCTAGGTACGAAAAAGCTGCTACCGAACCCATCATCATCATCATCATCATCACCACCACCATCAGCAACAGGTACGAAAAAGTATATCGAGTACGCCTCATTCTGCCTTTGTGAGGTTCGAATCACAAACACCTCGACGCTTATCATCTACGAAACAAAAGGTAGCTAATAGTGAACTCTGCTATATTCTGGGAGCCGTGGGTGATTACGGGACTCAGAGAATGTAGGTTACTGCATGATAGCTTTAATTGGATTGTTTACATGCAAAAACACATTCTGATTGAAGAAACTCTAGGTAAAAAGTAATATCAGGATCAGGTGTCATGTCTGATTCCACACGCAAGAACTCGCAAACAATATATGACCATTTTAACTCTGAAAACACTATCTGATCCCAATATACCCAAAGCCAGTGCTCTCGTGAATTACTGATAAAACCGTAATCCAATCTGGACTGAGAAACAAAGGAATAATACTTCTCTTATTTCGAATAGTCCCAATGAAAGCGTTCTATGTTATTGCGTGTAACCACCGTGTGGTTATTACCACTCCGACGCAACTATACTGTTACTGATGATTCCTACTCGATATATTCATCACAACATGAAATAATAAATAACAGGCCTCTTGACATCAAATAATCGCAGGACAGAGAAGATTGAGACCAAAAGGATGGAGAGAATTCTGGTACACAATTGCTCAGAGGGTTATAGCAACCGAACAGCACAGATAGGGTTTATGTTATTAACGAAGAAACATTTACGTCGATACCAATAACACAATGATCATTAACCCAATACCATAGCTGTAATCGGTCTTTGAAACTATCCTCATTTCTGTTATTCAATATATATATATATATATATATATATATATATATCTATATATATATATATATATATATATATACGATATATGATGTATATAATCTATAATGTATGTATATATAAATGTGTACAATATACATATACTATATAGAATATATATATATATATAATATATATATATATATATATATAATATACATACATACATACTACATACATGCATATACCAATGAATCAATACCATGCAGTCAGGCTAATCGAGATTAATAGTGATCTCACCGATGTCACTCTACCTAGCTAATACTTACCAGAAGATTATAAAAGCAACATAAACGACGGGAGAGACAGAGAGAGAGAGAGACAGAGAGAAAAAAAGAAGTTACCACTCATCCTTCCAAGTCACCATTCCCCGACAATTAGGTGCCTGACAAATCACCAAGCAGGCCTACCTCGTTTGACCAGTTCCCAGCCTAAACTTCCAAATAAAAGTCGCCAGACGACTTCGCGCAAGACGATCTGCTCTTCGATTCTAACAGGACCTAGAGCAGGTTGCTTGCTAAATCATACTTCCTCCTGCCTTCTCGATGTCTGTTATTACTGCGTAGTCTCATTATTTGTTATCTGGCTTACCACTCTGGTGACATAAGCAGTCAATCAATGCTTCAGCAATGTTCCTCAGACTGTAACTTTTCTCGTTATTTTCCTTAAAACATTTTTTTTTTACCAAAGAGAAACCTTTTCTCATTATTTTCCTTAAAACCATTTTTTTACCAAAGAAAAACTTTCTCACTATTTTCCTTAAAACCATTTTTTTACCAAAGAAAAACTGTTCTCATTATTTTCTTTAAAACCATTTTTTACCAAAGAAAAAACTTTTCTCATTATTTTCCTTAGATAATTTTTTTTTACCAAAGAAACAACTTGTCTCATTATCTTCCTTAGACCATTTTTTTCCAAAGGAAAATCTGTTCTCATTATAAAAAACCATTTTTTTTAATCAAAGAAAAAACTTTATTCGTTATTTTCCTTAAAACCATTTTTTTTATTAAAGAAAAAACTTTTCTCATTATTTTCCTTAAAACCAGTTTTTTACCAAAGAAAAAAACTTTTCTCATTATTTTCCTTAGATCATTTTTTTTTACCAAAGAAACAACTTGTCTCATTATCTTCCTTAGACCATTTTTTTCCAAAGGAAAATCTGTTCTCATTATATCCCTTAAACCATTTTTTTTTATCAAAGAAAAAACTTTACTCATCATTTTCCTTAAAACCATTTTTTTATCAAAGAAAAAACTTTACTTATTATTTTCCTTAAAACCATTTTTTTTTTATCAAAGAAAAAACTTTTCTCATTATTTTCCTTAGACCACCTTTTTTTTAACCCCCCCCCCAAAAAAAAAAATCAGTGATGTGGAAAAGAAAAACATTTAAACCTGGTTACAGAACACCAGGTTAGACAAACCGCATTACTCAGTGATATTAATATCTGTCATTTCTCAACACCACTACAGGCCCACTATGTCTTTCTCTCTCTGCATATATGAAGAAAAATGAGCTGTCATATTCATTCCAAATAACATATGGGACAATTGGTGTTCAAATGCCTGACAAAACACCATTCTCTCTCTCTCTCTCTCTCTCTCTCTCTCTCTCTCTCTCTCTCTCTCTCTCTCCTCTCTCACACACACACACAGTCATTTTTTTTAAACGAAAATCGTCGACTCTTCAGAAAACATAGCAAATTAAGACCTCTCCCTCACATGTAACATTTAAATACCATTTCTTTGCTTTAACAGCTAACTTTCCTTTGTGTTCCCAAACTCGTAACGTTTCACCATTCACAAAATTCGAGTCATTATTACAACGAGTAAAAAAAAAAAAAAAAAAAAAGTTCCTCACATGAGAATTCCAATGAGCTCGTTTTGGCCAGAATAAATTCTCGCGAAAGGAAAGAGATTCCAGAACGAATAAGAATAAAAAAGAAAGGTCGAAGCAATCCTATTTTTACTTAAAACACCGAAGGTACCTCGGGTAGAGAGAGAGAGAGAGAGAGAGAGAGAGAGAGAGAGAGAGAGAGAGAGAGAGAGAGAGAGGCCTTAAGTTCATGGCCAGGCAATCCAAACGGAGAGATCCCCCTTTAAATCCACCACCGTCGTTATCCTTAGAAGAATCTCTCATGAGGACTGTGAAGAGAGAGAGAGAGAGAGAGAGAGAGAGAGAGAGAGAGAGAGAGAGAGAGATGAGTCTGTTTATCCCCCTGCAGACGGCGAGGACTCGAGATGGATGGATGGTTTACCAAAAGACATCTTGGTATGAGGGAGATGTAGATTACGGCAGATTTACACGAGAGAGAGAGAGAGAGAGAGAGAGAGAGAGAGAGAGAGAGAGAGAGAGAGAGAGAGAGAGAGACTTTCCCCGAACGTTCTATTATTAAAAAAAAATGTTATCATTTTTGTAAAGTTTGAAATGAAAGCTTGATAATTTACGTGAATGGCAAAGATTGTAACTGGGGTTGTTACGATGCTATATCCTGAACGTAATATGACTAAAAAGTGCCTTGCTTATTCTAAATTAACCTCTCTAATTGTTTTTAAATAAGAAAGTATACACTACGGCTTTAGAAGGAGTGTGACTTGATGAAAATAATGACTCAAATAAAAGACCCAAAATTCCTGAACAAGACGTAGACGTACCCAAGAAACTCTCCCTGATGCCTCCTCCATTCCATCCCGTCAAAAATACTGACGAGGAGACGATATAACGAAGGGAGTTCCGCCTAATATGGAAGATAAATAAGGAGCGGGGTTCCCCCTCCAAATATGGCGACTTCGTAGCCGCCTTTCGTAGCCTCCCTGGAGGCGTGGAGTGATTGGGGTAATGTGATGGACGGCAGAGAGGGTCACAACACACGAAGCAGCAGCAACAGGGAAGACTTGCGGAAAGAAGTGGTGATGAGAGAGAGAGAGAGAGAGAGAGAGAGAGAGAGAGAGAGAGAGGAGGAGGAGGAGGAGGAGGAGGAGGAGGAGGAGGAAATGTTCGTCTTCGTTTCATTTTGTTCTTTTTTTCAAAGTCTTTTTCTGCTTTTATTCAACCAAATCTTTCCACCATTTTCCTTCAACCAACTAGGAGGAGGAGGAGGAGGAGGAGGAGGAGGAGAAGGAGTAGGAGTTGTCCAGTGTTGCACTTCATTCGTTTTCAAAGTCTTTTCCTTCTTTTATTTAACTAAATCCTTCTCTATTTTTCCTCACTTTTTCTAATAAATCTGCGATAGACAGGAGTATATCATGCCCAAAGTCTGAGATAGGTATTAGTGCCCACATGTTTTCACATAAATCTTTTTTTTTTTCAGTAGGCCTGCACACATGATGGGTATTAAAATGCCCGTCTCACTGATCATCTCACGCATACAACGCAAGGATCTTCATGGTCATATTCTCACTATCAATCAATTTGCGAATTTCGTATTTAGAGAGGTGGTACTGACTACTGATACTAACCTAGCTTAACCTCAGCATCCTTGCAGAGGCGGGGGCACGCGGTACCACCAATGGCCCCCGAAATAGAGTCTGCCCGAAGGATTTGACTGTCAACGCAAAGTACTAATGGTAGTCTTTGAAGATTATTAACTCACCCCGCCCCCACCCCCAGCAAAGTTAATGAAAAACAAAATCCTCTAAAGAAGGCTTTGGCAGGAGATGAAATCTCTTTGCCTTTTCATTTTGGTCTCTTTCGAAATCCTCGCACATTTCATATTTCAATAATAATTCCGTTTTGGTGACATTAAATTGCTAATGGACAAAATAGATTGTAGCATCAAGAACCGAGCAACTGATGGAATTCTATTCCACAACGTCAAAACCACTCAATTTTTTCTGTTAATGAAGACGATGTCTGGAGCCAAAAGCAAATGATGATATCCGAATTTCTCCTCCAACTTTCCATTCTGAAAGCAGTTATATATAAAAAAAAATAAAAAAAAAGGGGGGGGGGGCGCGCAAAAGGCTGCCTTTATAATCACCCTCACAAAAGAACCCTCCAGGTATTTCATTGTCTTTATCCAGCTCATTATCTTACGAAAGCGACCGCACTCGTCGTTATCGGCCACGCAGCCATACGAGGATGCAGATTTGTCAATAATGGAATGAATCTGTTTCTCACTTACTGCTGGCTTAACCATATTACGGATGCTACCCCCCCCCCCCCTCCCCCCCCCCCCCCCCCCCCCCCCGGCCCTTCCTCTACACCTCACGGTTGTCGGTCGTGATTCATTACGCGTTGCCTTTGGAATCGCAGGCAGACAAATAGAGAGGTAAGGAGACAAGCACAGACAAATAGTCACACCCTTAATTTTGGCTACCTTTGGAGAGAGAGAGAGAGAGAGAGAGAGAGAGAGAGAGAGAGAGAGAGAGAGAGAGAATTTTTTTTTTTTTTTTTTTTGGTAAAGCCCTCAAATACACAAAAGGACTCATTTTTCCAGAGGTCGGCCTCCACAAAGTAAAACAATTAGGTTCCTGCGATATTTAACACGCCTTTAACTCGAGGAAATACTTAAAAAAAATAAAAGGTTTAAATGAAGAACAAGTGACCCTCCCGAGAATAATAATAATAATAATAAAAATTTTAATTCCTCAAATAAACAAAAGGACTAATTTTCCAGAGGTCGGCCTCCAGAAAGTAAAACAATTAGGTTCCTATGATAATTAACACGCCTTTAACTCAAGGAAACACTTAAAAAAAAATAAAAGGTTTAAATGAAGAACAAGTGACCCTCCCGAGAATAATAATAATAAAAAAAAAATTTTAATTCCTCAAATAAACAAAAGGACTAATTTTCCAGAGGTCGGTCTTCACAAAGGAAAAAACAATTAAGTTCCTGCGATATTTAACACGGCTTTAACTCAAGGAAACACTTTGTAAAAAATAAAAAAAAAATCTATATGAAGAAAACCGAATCTCCCGAGAATAATTTTTATTTACACAACTGATCGAATCATTACATATTTATTCTGAGTCAGCGTACGGACGGGCAAAAAGAGATACAGACAGACAATCAGACGGACGAACAAAAGGACGAAAATTCTTTAAAAAAATAAATAATAATAATAATAATAATAATAATAATAACAACAACAACAACAACAACCGTACAAAGGCAAGACCAGTAATAATGGCATTTTGCTCTCAGCATGAAATTTAAAAAGAAAAAACAAAAAATTTCTCGTATTCCTTTAAGGGCTAGTAGGCCTTTCTTAGGCCGATATATTTGTCCTCCTGCTTATGTAGGTCCGTGTTAACCTGAGGCCCATTTTCCCGACACCTGAATAAACCATTCGCTCTCTAAGGCCTTTCTCTCCGGTAGGCCTAAAAGAGAGCTCTTTGAGTGAGGGCTTAGCGGCGCCAGGTTCTTCGAGTGAGATTAACGAATGAAAAAAATAAAAAAGCTGTAAATGGAATGAAATGACTCGGGAAAGACATAGGCATGGCAGCGTGGAGCGAGTTGTTGATTAACGAATGAAAAATGGAGGATGAAAAAATACAAGGAATTAAAAAAATCATAAATGGAACAAAATGACTCGTGAAAATCGTAGCCATGGAGGAAGGTGTTGATTAAAGAATAGAAAATAGAAAGTAAAATAATTTAAAATTCCTTCTTGAGAAGAATTAATTTGAAAAATGTCAATAAAAAAACGATTCGTGAGATTAACGAAATACAAAAAAATTATAAATTGAAATAAATGACTGATAAAAAACATAGCCATGGAGGGAGTTGTTGATTAAAGAATGGGAAATGCAAATAAACTACAATATAAATTAAAATTCAAAGATTATAAATAGAACGAAATAACTCGTGAAAACATACCTATGGAGAAAGTTGCTGATTACAAAATAGGAAATGAAAAAAAAAAAAAAAAAAAAATGAAAAATCTAAAATCTAAACATAGGCTTTGGCATCATGGAATGAGTCAGTGATTAATTAACGAATGAAAAATGGATAATTATAAAATACAAGAACGCGTGTGGAGAAGAGTTGATTAAAAATTGAAAATAAAAAAATGAAATGATTGCTGAGATTAAGAATAAAAAAATTATAAATAGGAAGACATTAATCACGAAAACATAGCCACAGTGGGAGTTGTTGGTAGAGAGAGAGAGAGAGAGAGAGAGAGAGAGAGAGAGAGAGAGAGAGAGAGAGAGAGAGGTGACTCATAACAAAACATATCCAGGACCGCATGCGGAGAGCAGTTGATTAAAAAAGGAGAATTAAAAAAAAAAAAAAAAAAAAAGAGAAAAAAGTAGCCCGGAAACCATGCAAAACAACATATTTAACCCTTGAATCATAATTCAACAATAACTATGGATATTGTGATGTCAATACATTAAACAACCAGTAACTAAAAACCCTGATCAAGAGAAGGATGCCTACAAGAATGTCGCATACAAGATGCTAAGGGACGCAATAAGCATATGTAAGTATGTACGTATGCATCATATACATATATTTATATTTGTATATACATATGTATGTATATACATACATATGGGACAAGTGAAAGAAAAAAAATTCAACAAGGAATAAGGAAGATGCCTAGGAAACGTCTGTTGCTAGGCGATAAAGTTAGACGGAATGCTACTAGAAAGAGGGGAGTCTGCTGCTACTAGTGCCATATGACGTCCCTTCCCCCCCCCAAACCCCCCACCTCTCTCTCTCTCTTCTCTCTCTCTCTCTCTCTCTCTCTCGTTGTGGATGTGTGTGGACGCATGGAGCAGGTGCGTATTTAACCTTTACTGTTTTCACAATTTTTTTTTTATTTTTACTCTCTCTCTCTCTCTCCATTATTTCCCATTTTACACGTCTATCTTCTCTCTGCTGCATACAGTTATAATTTACACTCATGATAAAAATGTACAATTCTCAAATATTGCCACAACAACAACAATAACAACAACAACAATTGCGTATCAAATTACATGTCGTACACAAGGAATAAATTAATCCATAATTCATCTGCAACCACGGTAACAAATAACTCGCTTCTCCATGTAATAAAAAAAAGTAGTCATTAATGAAATATGAAACCAAATACTGACATTACAAGGACAGGACATAGTTATTCTCGCAGAGAGAGAGAGAGAGAGAGAGAGAGAGAGAGAGAGAGAGAGAGAGAGAGAGAGAGAGAGAGAGAGATAGCTTTAAAAATCGGTTAAACACTAACAGTATAATGGAAAAAGTAATTTTAATATTTGAATATTACCACATTTTATGTGAATCAGAATTACACATAAGATCTACGTATGTGCTTAAGTCAAGGATCAAGAAGAGAAGTTCGCTCCGAATAATATCACTATCAATTACACCAAATTAACGTTACGGCAGCACGAGACCTCTTTAAAAATGGCGAATAGTCATCATAATACATCTAGAAAAACAGATAACCATTACATTTTGAATGCATCACGAGAGATACATTCAGTCCCCATATTTATTCCCCATATCGTGTCGTAACCTTCAGTATTTCAGCTGATGGACATGAATATCTCTCTTTACCTTTTTCGCCTTATGACCTCCAGTACATAGTTATTATTGATTAAGCTGGCCTTATGCCGGCACGGGCTCTTGCTCATAGAGCAGACCGTAAAAGTAATTAACATTATATGAATTTCCGAGCGAAATGACGAAAAGCAAACGGGCGATCAATAATACATGGCATGAAAATTCATGGACTGTCTGTACATGGAAGGAATCATGAAAGATTATGATGGTTCTATCAATCCACGATGAAGAGAGTAACATAATCAGCACCGCTGATTATCGACGCCATCAACGCTAGAGCGAAAATGTCTGTCTTCCATCTACAGAATAGGAGAGCTCATTCCTATTTGTAATCAAAAGCATACTATTATTGTCCGCGCGACGAAAGCGTCGATTTCT
>NC_061095.1:16571682-16621682 GCF_015104395.2 Macrobrachium nipponense | reverse complement strand
ACATTTTAGTTGTTTTTGGAAACTCAGACTCATTCTAGACATTTTATTTTATTTTTTATTAAATGAGTTTAAAATCGCGCACATTGAATGTATGTGTTTGAGAGAGAGAGAGAGAGAGAGAGAGAGAGAGAGAGAGAGAGAGAGAGAGAGAGAGAGCAAACGCTACTATGGCGCCTCAAGGAGGGGGAAAAAATGTACCGGTAATTTGTATGGATGCCTTGGCTAGGAATGGCGGAAGGAAAAGGACTTAAAGGAGAAGGAGTGAGAGAAAGTAGGAGAGAGGAGAGAGAAAGTAAGAGGAGGGTGAATTTCCGTGTACACACGAAGACAGAAACGGATCATTTCCTGATGGGAAGAACGCGAATACAGAATACATACAACTAATATGACACTAAACATTAGAATCAATAAAAGCCAGAAGGAAAATACCACATGACTGATATGAACGCATAATTGGTATAATCAAAATATGAAAATAGGAACAAATAGAAGATCAATACTAACAACCTGAAATTTCGAAATGACAGAAAATATTCGAAAACAAAATTGACAAAAGATTCGAAAAAAGAGATAATAATGAGCAGTCGAAGGCCCTCATGTTGACAAAACGCGAAATGACGATGGTGCAAAACAAACATACATACATACAACCATAATGCCTGTTAATTTATAAATAACAAACTGGAATACAAAAATGAAAACTGTATAATGACGAACAGCTGAATACGCTTATATTGACAAAATAATATGACGATGGGACAAAAGATAAAACAAACATATATATACATAAAAACATACATAAATACACACATATCATTAAACAAACAGACAAGTATACCACCTGCCTAGCGACATGACAGATGGTGCTAAAGCGGATGGTAGGTTGTGACATTCACAGAAACGGCATCAGACCCCAATAACTCTCTCACTACTTTCTCTCCCTTTCCTTGAGTGATGAGGGTCTCTCTCTCTCTCTCTCTCTCTCTCTCTCTCTCTCTCTCTCTCTCTCTCTCTCTCTCTCTCTCTCCTTTAAGACTCTAATTCTTTCACTGAGCGGAAAACATTAAATAAATTTAAATGATGTCTCAACAAGAGATTCATCCATTCTCTCTCTCTCTCTCTCTCTCTCTCTCTCTCTCTCTCTCTCTCTCTCTCTCTCTCTACCACACAGATCAAAAGAAAATGAAGACTTTGTCATTTAGGGTAAATCTGAACATAATTGGCTTTCGAAATTAGTATTCAAGTTAAATTTTATGGAGTCTTAAACACATGAAATCTTAAATCTTAAATGTTACTGAAACTTCAAGTATCTTTGCTCTCACTTGGCTATAGACCTTGGAAACAATTTTAGAGATTTGAGAAAAATATTCAGTAAAGGAATACCAGTTTTCTTGGAAATATTAAGATTAGTTTGAACGAATCAATTTCCCCTGGAGTTAAAATTCACTTATCAAGGAGGCAAACTTAAGATAATATTTAACACGTAAGGAGGCAAACTTAGATGATGATTTAACACGTAAGGAGGCAAACTTAGATCATATTTAACACGTAAGGAGGCAAACTTAGATCATATTTAACACGTAAGGAGGCAAACTTAGATCATATTTAACACGTACAGAGGCAAACTTAGATAGTATTTAACACGTAAGGAGGCAAACTTAGATCATATTTAACACGTACAGAGGCAAACTTTGATAGTATTTAACACGTACAGAGGCAAACTTAGATAGTATTTAACACGTACAGAGGCAAACTTAGATAATACTTAACACATAGGGAGGCAAACTTAGATAATGATTTAACACTTAGGGAGGCAAACTTAGATTATGATTTAACACGTAATTTTTCAAAGATACCATAAAGACACTACATTTAAACCGAACTGACGCTAGAGCTGAAACAGTCCCGACAGTTTCCTTATCTAAGAAGAGGAGATGACGCTCAAATAAACGTGAAAACTCGTAGTTCGAAAAGAATAACCTTTAAATGAATAAATCCCACAAACACTTAAAAACAAGTGATGCAATACAAGACAGATTTCGAAGTCTTTCGCCGTCTTGAGTTTCTCACAAAATCAGACAATTCGAGGGAAAAAAAATGACGCTCAGAGACGAGGGAAAGGGTTTGGAGGCGGTGGATGGAGAAGAAGGAGTGAAGGAGAAGACGGGTTAGAATAAGGAAATAGCACCTGAGAGAGAGAGAGAGAGAGAGAGAGAGAGAGAGAGAGAGAGAGAGAGAGAGAGGTTAGGATAAGGAAAAATCATGAGAGAGAGAGAGAGAGAGAGAGAGAGAGAGAGAAGAAAAGGAAGAACGTTTAGGATAAGGAAAAGTCATGAGAGAGACCTTACCTTACAGACCTTACATCTTGTTCGGGTTGCCCCATGTCCTTTAGTGAGAGAGAGAGAGAGAGAGAGAGAGAGAGAGAGAGAGAGAGAGAGAGAGAGGTTAGAGCAAGGAAAAATCATGAGAGAGGGAGAGAAAGAGAGGGGGGGGGAGAAGCAACAAGAAGAAAAGTTAGGATAAGGAAATCTAGAGAGAGAGGGAGAGAGAGAGAGAGAGAGAGAGAGAGAGAGAGAGAGAGAGAAAGGTGACCCTTAAGCGACACAGACGACCAGATCTTTATGCTTATTTGCATCTGAATGTGTCGTCGACGCTCCTCAAGACGAACTCTTCACTCTGTTAGAGACAAGCTCAGCTAATGATGCATTTGTGGAGGTGAGAGAGAGAGAGAGAGAGAGAGAGAGAGAGAGAGAGAGAGAGAGAGAGAGAGAGAGAGAGAGAGAGAGAGGAAATATTTTCACCTAGATTTTTCTTTTATGCAAAACTTTAGTAAGACATCTTCTTGTTGAATATAAATGATAAATTTCATATTTTCTCTCCTGGAGAGAGAGAGAGAGAGAGAGAGAGAGAGAGAGAGAAACTGAAGGGGAGAAAGAGGCGTGGTTGGAAATATTCCTACCTAGATTTTCTCTTATCCAAGACTTTAGTAAATCTTCTTCATGTCAAATTTGGATGATAGGTACCCAGCGAGAGAGAGAGAGAGAGAGAGAGAGCCAAACCACAGACCATAGAAATACATATCACAGAGAAACGGCGCAATGCCTTTCTGAAACTGTGGGAGGACGATGATCCCTCTTTGACGCTAATAGAATAAAATTCACATCACAAAAAAGTTATTTCCCTTTCTCCGACCTCTCCTTGGTGAGTCTAAAAGGGTTGGGTGGAGGAGGAGGAGGAGGAGGAGGAGGAGGAGGAAGTATATAGGCTCAGGAAGGGAAGACATTACCATACCAAAGAGTTGCCTTTATTTTTTTTTCTCTCCCTCTTTCTCTCGTGCACTTTCTTACTTCCTCCAGGAAACGGTGCGGTTTCAGCGTTTGAGGAGAAGGAGGAGAAGAGAGAGTGAGGGCAGAGAAAGGGAGAGCCCTCCCTGCCCCTTAAGAGATATCGCGCCAATGGTAGCAAGGGATGGGATTACACTGGTCTTATTCCTGCACAGGAGTTTGCTTAATATGGCCTCTTACTCAGCTACAGAAGCATAGAATGAGCAACTTATATATATATATATTATATAATAAGAGATATAATTGTATATAACTATCATATATATATATGATATATAATATTAATTATATAATATTATAATATAATATTAATATATATACTATATCTATATATATGTGCTATATTAATAATAAATAAACTCTATTCTGCTGTCCAACCACTCCAACTCGCGATCAATGGCTGAAAGTGCCCAAGTCTTTGCTCAGCAGCCAAAAAATAATTATTCATTCACTGAATACAAATAAAATCTGTCTCATAATAACCACTATATTATCTGACGCGTAAAGCATGTAAAAACAAGCTATCACGATCCATGAAAATATAATTTTGTAATCTACGTAAAAAAAACCTTGGTTAAAAAACACCATCCATAAAAGTATAATCATGGAAATCTACATATATCTTTTAAGTAAAAAAAAGAAGCTTGGTAAAAATATACCTCGACCCATAACAGTATATTCATGTAAATCTAAATAGATCTTTTAAGTAAGAGAAAAACTTGGTCACTAAATACCACGGTTCATAAAAGTATAATAATTTAAATCTACATAGATTTTTAAGGTGAAAAAACTTTGGTAAAAAAAAAATACCACGATCCATAAAAGTATAATCATGTAAATCTACATCGATCTTTAAGATAACAAACACCTTGGTCAAAAAAACACAACGATTCATAAAAGTATAATCATGTAAATCTACACAAATATTCAAAAAAAAAAAAAAAAACAAAAAAAAAGTTTCTCTAGCCCTCAAAGGAATCCACTGAAAGTAAATAAAACCATATAAATCTACATATATCTTTGAAGCACAAAAAGATAAAAAAAAAAGGTCAAAAAAATCTATTCCTAATCCCTCCCAACCTTTGCAATCTTAAATAGAGAGCCGTTTTGGTTCTGGGCGCGAAAAGAAATAAAATAGGCTTATCTGGCGGTTAGCATTTAAAACCTTAAAAAGGGGGGAATTTTCACCCTCTTAGGCCTAACTAGAGATTAGTATTATCAAAGCGTCGCCACAAGTGCTCTGCTTTCTGTGCCTATCTAGTTTATAGGATCTTTTCCAAAGGAAGAAGAAGAACAGGCGGAACAGCTCTGAGTAACGGATTGAGTTGGCTCTCTTTGAGGGATGGCGGGCTGGAGGAGGGCTTCTCCTCTCTCTCTCTCTCTCTCTCTCTCTCTCTCTCTCTCTCTCTCTCTGGTATCTCACGATACTAATATTCAAAATTCCCGATTCTCTCTCTCTCTGATATCTCACGATACTAATAAACAAAATCTCTCTCTCTCTCTCTCTCTCCCTCTCTCTCTTCTCTCTCCTCCTCTCTCTCTCTCTCTCTCTCTCGATAAATAATTAATAAAATTAAAGCACAAACACCCAAACTTATAATTGAGGAGATAGAACACAAAGTCATTAATATAAACGCAAACCCCCCCCAAACTCCCCCCCCCCCCCCCCCCCCCCCCCTTTTCCCCCTCTAAACCCCCACCCCAACAAATTTAATTCATGGTAAATGGAAATAAACAAGGAAGACTTCTGATATTCCACTACAGAACATAAACAAAGCATTGCAGAAACTATCGAAGAAAACTATCAGAGAGTTACTCACCAAAACAATTATTTCATTTTAAAAAAAAAAAAACCCCCTTTACTAAAAAAAAACTGTTTAAAAAAAAAAAATTTAAAATTTTGAAAAAAAAAAATTTGTTGAGGATTTGCGAGAGAGAGAGAAGAAGAAGGGATGAGAGGAGGAGAGAAGAGCAAAGAGGGAGAGAAGATGAGAGAGAGATTTGTCTTTTACCTTACCTAAGTACATTAGAAAAATACTTTTTCATGTCAAATTTGGATGATAGGTACCCAGCGAGAGAGAGAGAGAGAGAGAGAGAGAGACTTCCGGCCCTTTTTCACGGCGAATGCTGCTCACGCAACCTCTTCACAGAAACAATAATTATGTTTTTTTAACTCTTCCTTTACACCCATTGCGTGACTGTCGCTGCCATAATGTCACATATATACATCCGTAACCACGAGCTGTGAGGAATTTCCTCACTGTTCCCAACCCGTATGTATTCCTCATCTCTCTCTCTCTCTCTCTCTCTCTCTGCATAAATATTATCTGTTGCACAAAACATACACAAAGCACACCACAATTAGTTTCAAATAAAAATTATATATATACTAATAATATCTATACTTATATAATATATATATCTATATCAATATACATATTTAAGTATATATATAGTAATTATAATCCAATTGATACGTTTATTGTGGATGTAGATGTATATAATTATATAATATATATTATTATATATATATATATAAAATATTCGGTTTACAACTCTGACGTCACATTTGTAAACACCGGCCGGAATGCTATTTGCCAAATGGCTTATCGTTTGAAATAAGTTGGTGGTTTAAAAAAAAAAAAGAAAAACTCTTCGATTTTTAAAAATTAAAATGTAAAACGGATTCTCTCTACATAATGCTGCATAAATACTTATGGAAAAAGGTAACTAACCTATTGCAAAATGAGTTTTAAAACCTTGAGTCATTTCATATTTACGAACGAAACTGACGACCTGAAAAAATCAAATAAATAAAAACACCAAAACCAGACGGATTCTAAAACTAACGAAGACCAAAATTGAGGATTCCAGATCTCAAGAAACTCTCATTAAACCAAGCAACTCGTAACTTACCTTCTCAACACGGCTACTCGCGCGCATGCTCGTCCCTCCCCCAGTTGAACAAACGCACGCATGCACATACATACCTGCGGAATAAACAAACCACAATTACCACAAAATTATAAAACCAGAGCTCGGCTCTCGTGGGAGACACACAAATGAGATTTCGCCTAGTAGACAACAAACAGTGCTGGATTTGAAGTATCTTTTGGTTAAGGACCAAAGGACAGAATTGGTACCTCATATCCTTCGTTTATGTTCAACAAACCTTAGTTTGTGTATCATAAACAAATTACTTTTGAAGATATAACAGTACGTATTCAATCCTAGCAATTATTTTAATGATGTAAATATTGGACGAATCAAATTTCATAGTGACGTAACATTCGTGTGTTTTTATTTATAACATCAGAAAACTTTTAGCTGCACAAAGAAGAATATAATCAGACTCGATTCAATTTCTAATAAAAAGAAATAATGCAACTAACAACAATAATACAACTACTACTAGTAATATAATAATTTTCTTTTAATAATGAATGCAATTACATAAATCTCTATGATTCGCGTCAATAATATAAAATTGTGATTTCAAACAAAACCGAACCCTACCATTACTAAAACGTGTTTTGCGTCAAAATTACAAGTTAGGTTTCATCCTTTATCTAATAGCGTATATTACCTTCACTAAGAATTCTAAGGGTGCATAATAAGTATAAAAAAACTCTCAATCATTACTTTTACATATAAATCTTTATAAATAAAACTTTATCAGTAATGTCCCTTTATTCAAATGCAAATAAACTACTATACGTTTGAACCAATTATTCACATTCGACAAACCATAAAAATATCAAGTTTATATTTTCCTTAAAATAAAGTGTCCAAGTGCAAACCAATCTATATTATAATAACCATATTAATATATAATAATATATATATAGATATATATAATAATATATATATTATGTATCGTATGAATAAATTAAAATGGTTACCACTTAGGACAACTTTATAAGAAAATATCAATTTCATATTTTTATGGTTGGTCGGAATGTGAATTTTACACACCACACACACACACACACACACCCAAAAACCACACCACATACTACACAAATATATTATTATATATATAATATCATTATATATAATAATCATATAATATAAATATATAATATAATATATATCATGCTAAGCGTAATAAATACATATACCGCTATAAGTAAAACAAAAACAAAAAACAAACCACCATACATAAAAACAAACTACAAAAATACTTAAAACAAATACCACAGGTCAACAAAATAGCTTCGTCAACATCCCTAAAGATACAACAATATTTAAGACAAATATCAGGGTAAAGCTAAAAATGGCTCTGTCAATATTCTTACGTTTTTTAAAAGCTCACACGCCCGATTTGATTCTCCAAACATGACATATTAAGGGGGCGGGAAAACCAAAAGAAGGGGTGGGGGAGGAGGAGATTATAAGGACAGCATCCTCCACCATCGGCGAAAAGAAGATCTATTTATTTTTCCCTCTGAATATTTTCATCTTATCTGCGACCCTTGGTAACAGGACGTATCGACCAAGGTGCTATAGGATGTTCCACTTTGGAGTCGACAGTCGAGTGAAATCGAAGGGGAAATGTGGAGAGAGAGAGAGAGAGAGAGAGAGAGAGAGAGAGAGAGAGGAGAGGAAGAGAGAGAGAGAAGACGAGAGTAAAAAATTTCGTCCTTTGTGTTATATATTAAAATAAAATTCGTCACACTGGGTTGCCAAAAGTATGAGATAGGGAGAAATATCTATAGAACTTCTAATAGCATTTTATTATATGTACAGTAAATTGAAAACAGCTCCTAAAAACCGTACTTTTGAGTATACGAGCAGGACGACGAGAGAGAGAGAGATGAGGGAGGAAGAGAAGAGAATATCTGAAGAGAGAGAGAGAGAGGAATTAAACTGATGGTAGTCTTTGTTATTCAATAAGAAGAAACCGGCATGGCGACCTACCGAACGAGAGAGAGAGAGAGAGAGAGAGAGAGAGAGAGAGAAGGCAATGGCAAAACAAAGAAGAGTGGCCATTTCTTCTCCCTCTTCTTCTTCTTCCCTTCTCCTTCTCGGGACAACTTCCGGGAGATAAATGGCACGGGATCGTGAGGTTATGTGATGAACCCAACTGCCAAAATGAGAGAGCTTCCATTCGAGCTTCCTCCCCTCGATCTCATGTTTTCTTTAATCCCTTCCTACATTTTTATACATTTTTATGCATTTTTAAAAATTAATTGTCAGGCCGTTACTTTTATCGTTGAGAATTTTCTTCCTTTTTTTATTTACAGGCGTTTTTATTAGTTTTTTTTTTTTCACTAACAATAAGAAATTTTACCGATTATTGTTTGGAATTTTTAGTGAAAAACAACAGTCTTAATCAAGACAAATGTGATTTATTTTTTATTTTTAGCATTAATTAGTGTCTTGCATGTTAATATTCCATAAATTACTTAAAACCACTTCCCATAAACACAACACACGCAACACACACACACAATATAATAAATATATAATATCTAATATATATATAATATATATCACCTAATTCATATATTATATATGTATTTATATGTATGTGTGTTAAATATTAAATTATAATCTTATTTACACACACACACATATATATATACAGTTATAATTATATAACAAACAACACCCACACAAACACACACACCAATATATATATTATAATAATAATTATATATATGTATATTATATATAGATATATCTAATCAAGAATATTATTATTACTAAAATAAACTAAGCAATCCATTTTTTTCTTCAGGAACGTTAAAAAAATCAATTTCTTTTCGATAAGGGCTGTTGTTCTAGGGCCTCAATTTATACTCAGGCTTGCGATCTACCATAGTAGACTAATTCTCACGGTAACATAAGTGGTGCGTTATGTTCAAATAGAAGACCAAAAGGAATTTTTTTTTAAGAACACGGGCCTTAGGTTTCTTCTTCCAGTAGTGGGATTGGAATGAACCTGGCGAGGAGTGTTGAGACAAACCAGGACTGCTCGTATTCCACCATTAATGAAAAAAAACCAAAATCTGGACAATGCTCAAATATAAATTAAATACATTGCAATGAAATAACTCACTAACCTTACATTACCGACCAAAGGCCAATTTTGATTAAAATAAAATGCTCCCATAAAAGTAAACACTTCAAAAAACGTAACTTCCCACTTAACTGTCTGCCACTATTGTCTTTAAGTTTTCTAAAATTAAAACTTAGTACAGAATATTTTTTGTTTTCCTAACATTTCTCATTATTTTTTCCGGATCATATGAGTAACGAGAGTTCCTCAACTTACATTTTTAAGACCGCAATCCTTTCAAACCACACACACACACACACACCACAACCACCACAGAGATGAGAGAGAGAGATGGGAGAGAGGAGAGATACGAGAAGAGAGGAGAGAGAGGAGAGAAAGAGAGAGAGAGAGAGAGCTTAACTTCAAGAGCACATTTTCTATCTATTCCGATCTATCAAACCCCCAATAACAATAACAAACAGCCTCATTCCACTTGCCCCAATCCGGTCATCCACCCACAGGAAACCACCGGCCGGCGATGCACCCCCGCCCACCCCCCCCCCCCTCCCGCCCCCCCCACCCCCCCTCCCCTCTACCACCACCCAAAACCTCCTGCAACTTCCCACAATGACGGGTGCAACTCGTGCAAACTGATGCGAACTTGAGAACCGCCACAAGGTTACACCGTAGCCCGTCCCAAGGTTGGAGTTGCGGACGACAAAATCTTAAGGTTCCACGTTGGTGTTTTTTTTTTTTTTTTTTTATTTATTTTTTTCCAATCTCTTTCTTGGAAAAAGCTATGTGCAGTAAGAACATGCGATTCTCCCCTTAACGGTTTTTTTTTAGCGCTCCAGAAGTGGTAGCAGTTCGTACAGTTAATACAATTTTTGTAATTTTACTTTTTTTTTTTTTGCAGTTTTTTCTTTTTTGCCAGTCCCGAAAACAGTTTGATATTTTCTTTATATTGCAGTTCATTGCATTATCGCAACCAGTGCGTTCTGGTCTTTAATCAGGCGTGATAACTGTATACTTCTATACTCATTCTATACGATTCATAGTTGTATTTTCAACACGTTAACAAGGCCTTATTTAGCAATGATATATTGTGTTAGCATTTTGTTTTCCTCCAGTTCTCATTCCGAAACTCCGGTACTTGTTTCAATCTTCAACCCCAAAGGATTTAGTTTAGGGCAGTTTACCTTGCACCAAAAACAAACAACAACATCCGTCCTGGTCCTTGTGTTTCAGCTTAAAATGCCTCTGTAAGTATTATTTTGGATATATTTTTGTACTCTTCCTTAGTTTCCTTTGGCAATCCATCTTAATGCTTTCGCAAACTGTCATCAATCAGTCTACAGAGCGTCCCTTCAGATCCAAGCCTACGTCAGACCAGAAATGAAAGCAGTGGTTCTCATTAGACCACCTCAGATCATCATCCTATATTCCATTATGTGCTAATTCAATATGGTATTGTTCTGCAATTATTATCCACGCACGGATTAATTAAATTCATGCTGTATTATTCTACCGTAAGTCAACGCTGCTTTCAATTTCCCACCGTTATAGCCAATTTGCTGCCAGATTGAACAGCAGACGACGAGATGAGCTGATATAGGGCCACTCTTAACTTGTATTGGTTTTGCAATATCATGACGTCATCCGACATCAGCAATCACTATAATGATCAAGTTTTGGTTGCCAATTTTGCAATTTCCAAATGAGCAAAAATAAAACATTGAACTTAAGACCAACTTCAAAACTTCTAGCACAGATACTGTAAACCTTACCTATCAAAAAAATCATCAAAAAATGCAAAATCAACAGAATAAAGGAGTAAACAAACAAAATAGGGTTGAAGGGAAAGACAAAACTTCCCTTCTGGTTTCCAGTTTCTTCTTAAGGCTTTGGCAAAAAAAAAAGGACAAGCAAAATAAAATTAACTACAGAACCCAAACCCCCCCCCCCCCTCCCAAAAAAAAAACAACAACAGCAACAACAACAATTCTCATATCGTCTTGGCCACCACATCACCTCCCTCGACCAATCTTCTTCACGTCCAGGACAATGCGTCCATTTTTGTTCGCCTTCCCCTTCCCCACCTGCCCATGATCGTTTCCCTTCCGTACCCCCCCCCGCCCCCCCACGACCCCCAAGATTAGAAAAAGAGGGAAAAACAAAGTAGCTTCCCACTACCCCCTCAAGTCCAATCCCGCCCTCCCCTCCCCCTTACTATTTCCAACCCACCAAGGGGAGCCTTCCCCCCCACACCCCTAACCACCTCTCCAAAGAGAGGAAAAAACTTCGCTTCACTCCCCCCCTCCATAATCTTTCACCCTTCCCCCCTTCTGATATCCAGCACGATCCCACCCTCATCCGCACCCCTCTCCTCTCCGATATCCACCCCTACTGGGATGAAAAAAAAAGAAAGAAAAAAAAAAAAAAATTCAAGCTCAACACCCCGGAAGGAAGTCTGCTATCGGTCCGTCCTCTTAAATGCGATACTTGAGCCGCTAGAGTGGAGTGTACTTAAAGGCTGGATAGAAGAAGACGCCTTCGGGTTGTCGCCCCCTGGGCCTCATTATGGAATCCGGGGGTACGTCGAGTCCTCACCGGCTAAGTCATGCAAACGTCAGGCAAGAGAAAACGAAAAAGGAGAGAAGCGCTTAATAGGATATAGTGACGATTAATAGATAGCATAGATACCCATGGAAATAATGGTACCGTCAGGCAAAAGAAAACGAGGAGACAAGCGCTTAATGGACTATAGGAACGATTGACAGATAGCCTACCCACGAAATTAATGTTAATAATGAAACTACAACGTATCCATACAACTACAATGTTAATAATGATAATATATCATAGAGTAATTCATGCGGACTTCCGTCAAGAGAAAACTAGTGACGATTGATAGATAGTCATGGAAATAATGATAATAATGAAACTGTAACGTATCCATGTAACTACAATGTTAATAATGATAATATATCACAGAGTAAGTCATGCGGACTTCCGTCAAGAGAAAACGACGAGGAAAAAAAAACGTTAAAGAGGATACTATAATGATTGATAGATAGCCACTGATTTTATGCTGACAATGAATGTTACATATACGTGGTATTAAATGGTAATCAAGAAAGTATATCATTTCTATGGAATAACAATGTTGAAAAGAAAACGACATCATAGCCATGGAATTATAATGTTAGTAATAAAACTAAAATATCCATGAATTACAATGTTACCAATGCCTGTCAACATTATTATTGCATCTTCTATAGTCTCACCAAATATCTCTTTTCTGCGCCAAGATTATATAAAAAAAAAAATTAAAAGGAACCAAATAATAAAATAAGCTCAAATTACACGAAGGAAGTATTAAAATCTAGCGTCCAAAAATATGCTCGGTGACTCACTAAAAGTTACATCTCTCTCCGTGACATTTATGAAAGCAGTCTTAGTTATATACGACTTAATTTGCAACCCGGTACAGCCTCTTTGCTTTCACGCATCTTCCTAACTAAGACAGACACTCCCCACCAGCAGATAGCATGCAATTTCAACATCCATATATATATATATATATATATATATATATAATATATATAATATATATATATATATATATATGATATATATATATATTATATTTATATATACTATATATATATATATATATATCTCATACATATAGTTATACGTAACAACACTTACGATAAACCACAATCACCACGATCAATTTTATTCCACAACAAACGTCAACATGAAACGCTCAAAGAAAATTTGGGAAAGATAGCTAATCATTTCCAAAAAAAATAAAACGAAATTACTATAAGTAAAGCAATACAAGACGATCTCGAGAATGAGTAAAAGCTATTCGTGGGGATATCTAAAAGTTTCTATTAAGAAAAAGTAATATAATATATAGTACTATTAAGAAAAGGTAATATTAATATATACTACTATTGAGGAAAAGTAATATTAATATATACTACTATTAAGAAAAAGCAATATTAATATATACTACTATTGAGAAAAAATAATATTAATATATACTACTATTAAGAAAAAGCAATATTAATATATACTACTATTAAGAAAAAGTAATATTTATATATACCACTATTAAGAAAAAGCAATATTAATATATACTACTATTAAGAAAAAGTAATATTTATATATACCACTATTAAGAAAAAGCAATATTAATATATACTACTATTGAGAAAAAGTAATATTAATATATACTACTATTGAGAAAAAGTAATATTAATTTATACGACCATTAAGAAGAAGTAATATTAATATATACTACTGTTAAGAAAAAGTAATATTATTATATACTAATACTATAAAAAAGGTAATATTAATATATACTACTATTAAGAAAAAGTAATACTAATATATACTAAAATTAAGAAAAAGTAATATCAATATATACTACAATTAAGAAAAAAGTAATATTAATATATACTTCTGTTAAGAAAAAGTAATATTATCATATACTACTATAAAAAAGGTAATATTAACATATACTACAATTAAGAAATAGTAATATCAATATATGCCAGACAAACGTGTTGGTATGACACGCGATTCGAGAAATGACAACCACATATGAAGGCGACGTGTGTGACCGACATCTAAGAAGGCACACGGGAAAATAAGAGAAAAGTGCAGAAAAGTGACTCTCTTTTTGACAAAAGACACCACCATCGCAGAGGAGTTTCGCAAAGTAAACAAGTAAACAAAAGCCACTTCTTTATCTGCGCCGAATTAAGAACAGATCAGGCAGAAAATCCATGGGGTAAGATAAAACCAAACTTTCTTATTTTTTTTTTCTTGATTCTCTCTCTCTCTCTCCGTTTCCTCCTCAGCTCAATTAACTTTAAACAATAGTCCCAATTACTTGCTTCGCTGGGTAATCTTGGGTCATTTACTTCGTTATTGTTGGCTCCCTTCCGTTTGTCAAGAAATAGGTGTCAGGTGTTGGCCGAATTCCATTCGCTCGACAAAACAGAAAAACAAAGACGCTACAATTTATTGTTGTTGATGGCTCTACAGCGCTTTGGAATAAATGTTTACTTTCGAGTGTGTTTTTGTTAGTGAAAACATTAAAAAACAATGACATTCATCTTTAAACTCAGGAGCAATTGTTATTTAAACTAGAACAATAAATAACAGCATGTAATTATGAAGATTTTCTGTGCATGAAAGTGTCTTTCACGAGGAAAACATTAAAGAACAATAACACTAAACACTCAAGAGCAATTTTGATTACAGATTTCAGCAAGTTCCCCCCACCCCCCATGAAAATGCCGTTCGAGTGGATCTTCCAATGCCGATGCAGCTAACCAGTCAATAACTATATATATGTATAGAAGAGAGAGAGAGAGAGAGAGAGAGAGAGACTGCTGTGTACATTTATGGGTTGACTCTTCGATTATCGAGGGCATTAATTTGGTTCTGCCGGTCAAAACATGTTTTCAAGGAAGATGATCGAGCAAGGGGGTGTGGTAAGATTTCCCACTTCTTACAATTATATATGACATTAATTTTTTTTAAAAAGTCGAAGGAAATAAAGAACGACGCAGTTATTGGGAAAATGATGCAACTAAAGCATGTACTTGTAGTTATAAAAATATAACATTATTCGTGTGAAACACTTACACAATCTCTCTCTCTCTCTCTCCCGTAGTAGTCATCTTGCTTGGTGAGACGTTCCTGGTCGAAGTCAGATTAATCAACAAATATCACAAGTTTAACATACGTCTAGAATTTGAGAAATATCTAAAAGAAGTGTTCGTGAACTATCGGTGATAAGATTAGTGTGGAAATAGTGGATGGAAAGCGTCTTCTAAGTTAGTTTATCAAGTGAAATACTGTAAATCAGAACAAGATGGCAGTAAGCTCCAACTGCGGAAAAAAATGGCGAGATTTAGCTTGCTTGGCAGATTCGCAATACGATGAGGTAGCAGGAAGGGAACTGGCATTTCTGATCTATGAAATCAGCAACAGTCCTAACCAAAAAAGATACAAAATCATTCATAGATTATATTAGAAGGATACAATCCTTCAAACTGGAACAAATCAAATGAAAACCTCTTAAAATAAAAAAATTGAAGAAGTTCCAAATAAAATCCAAGTGGTCAAGAGACTCATAAAGAAAATATACATAAACCAACATATTCCGACAAAGAAAATTAATAAAGTGAACCTTGTGAATATCCTAATTGATGCATTAGGAAAAAGAATGCCAAAAGCATGTAAACTGTGTAAGGTGTGGTATAGCATAGTTAATCCACAAAACCTAATCAGAAAATGTGCTGCATGCAACATTCCGACCCATCCACAGTGTGCTGAGGTAATGCAAGATATGAGAAAAGACACAAGAATTTTTTGCTCAACATGTCTACCATGGATAGACAATGTTATTAAATCAAGATTGAATGTACAAATAGTTGAGGATGAAGAAGAAGAAGAAGAGGAAGAAGAAGAGAAGAAGAAAAGAGAAGAAGAAGAAGAAGAGGAAAAAACGTAAGAGAAGTAAACAAAACTGAAATGACAGAAAAAGATAAGGAAAACAAAGAACAAGATAAAAGAATGGATGCAGAGATACTCATTGATACTACATATGAGGCTATAAAGCAGCATACCTACGAAGAAATAATTACGATATGACAGCACAAAAGAAAATGCCGAAGAGGCTCTACCCAGATCTACACAATGACGGGAAAGAGGAAAAAATATACAAAAAAGACAAAGTCTGCAACCTTTTGAAAAGAGGGAATTGCAGATATGGAGAAAAATGTTACTACAAACATCCTAAGGTAATGTCACAACTATGAAATATATGGTAAATGTGCATACTTAGATGGATATGAGGATGATTGCAGAGATCTACATCCAAAAATATGCAAAAACCTAAAAGAAGGAAAAGGATGTAAGTTCGACAAAAAATGTAAATATATGCACCCTGTAGCCATGAAAAATAATCAAATAAATAACCAATCAAGCAATAAAATCCAAAATAAGAAAGAAACAAATAAAGAGAGGAATGAAGAATATCAGGTAAAAGAAAAAAGCAAGCCATCAACGAGATATGCAGAGGTGCCAGCAAAAAATTTCAATGCATCAGCTCCAAGATTCTACTCAAGAGATAATAACTGTTTTTTATTATGCAAGGGGATATTGCAGATATGGAGAAAATTGCAGATTCAGACACAAAATGAATAATTATGATGAAGGAAGTACAAATATTATGGAAAAGTTGGATTTTTTAATGTCAGAATTTCTGGAAATGAAAAAAAGAACAACATACCAGAACAGGAAAGAGACATGGGAAAAATCCTTATTATTACCAATATTAAATGAAGGAGAAAACACGCAAACCATCATAGTGATGAATGCGCAGGGTTTAGTTACGAGTAACTCAAAAAGAAAAATAGAGTACTTAGAAGAACTAACCCAAATTGAAAAGAAAATAGATATAATGAATATAAGTGAAACCTGGTATTCCCAAGAGACTGGGAATGATGATCAAATAAAAGGGTTTCAAACTTATAGATCAGATAGAAAAAATAGGAATCAAGGGGGAACCGCAATATATGGGAAAGACAAAAAACAAGGAAAAATATTTATGAGAAATATAGTAACTCAGAATGTGAACTAATAGCGGTAGAATTTGAATCTGAAAAATTAATGAACATAGTAATATATAGACCTCCTAATACTAAAGAGTTTGACTTAATAATATAAAAATTGGATGATATATGTAGAAATCACAAGGACTGGACCTATTCTCCTTAGCTGGAGACTTCAACTTTCCTTTCGCTAGACTGGAAAGAACGAATAGGAGATTGTGGATGTACTTATACATATAAAAAAAGAGAGTAATAGTAGTGCAGAAGATAAGAGGCAATTCGAAAAGCTATTAGATATGCTACTAGAATACAACATTCAACAAATAAATCACCTGCCAACAAGAAAGGAAAATACTTTAGACCTAGTATTTGTGAACGAGATGAATTATGTTAAAGAAATAATAGTTTATAATGCGAGTATTTCAGACCATAATGTCATAGAATTAACAGTCCATTCCAAAGCAAGTGAAAACAGAGATAAGCAAGAAATGAAAAAGTGGGAAGGATATGGAAAATACAACTTCTACAGTAAAAATATAAATGGTCAGAAATAAATGAAGAATTAAACAAAGATTGGGATAATATTTCGTAAGTGATGACATAAAGGTAAATACGGAGATATTATATAAAATATTAGAGAAAATAGTGGATAAATATATACCGAAGAAGAAAAGTAAACATCAGTCATGCATACCAAGAGACAGAAGGATCTTGTTCCAGAAAATCAGAAAGTGGAAAAAAGCTCTAGCAAAAAAAATAAAATGCATGGAAAGTTATAGAACTAAAAAGTAAGATAGAAAATGCAGAACAAAAGATTATACAATCAAAAGAAAATGAAAAACGGGACTTGGAAGAAAAACCCTATTAAATATCAAGCAAAATCCCAAACTATTATACTCATATGCGAAGAAGATGATAAAAGAAGAAATAGAAATAGGCCCTCTAAGAATTGAAGGGAGATTAACGAATGAAAAAAAGGAAATTTGCAACACTACTGGCAGAACGATATAGAGAGAATTCACCCCTAGAATAGATAATGAAGATAATGATATAGAGTAAGGGATGAAAATAGTGAATATTTAGCTGACATAGATATTAATGAAGCTGATATTGTGCAGGCTATTAATGAAATTAAAAATGGAGCTGCTGCAGGGCCTGATGGAATTCCTGCTATTTTGTTAAAGAAAGTAGTTCATTCTATCGCAAAGCCACTTGCAATATTATTAAGACAAAGTGTAGATACAGGCAAGATTTATGATGAGCACAAATTAGCATATATTACCCCTACTTTCAAAAGTGGATCAAGACTAGAGGCAAGTAATTATAGGCCTGTGAGTCTAACATCACATATTATGAAAGTGTATGAAAGGGTAATGAAGAAAAATATTATGAAAAACATTTAATAAAAAATAATTTGTTTAATAAAGGACAAACATGGTTTTCGTACCCGGAAAAAGTACACACAAACCCAACTGTTAGTCCACCGTGAGAACATATTCAAAATATGAAAAGCGGAAATGAAACAAAAGATGTGGTTTATTTAGACTTTGCAAAAGCTTTTGATAAAGTAAGACCATAATAATATTAGCGAAGAAAAGAAATTAGAAAACACAAATATCGTGGGATAAACGGTAGGAAAGATGGTTAAAAGAATTTTTACACAACAGAAAACAGATAGTTATTGCAAACGACGAGAAAATCGGATGAAGCAAGGTAATATCCGGTGTGCCGCAAGGTACGGTGTTAGCTGCAATACTGTTTGTTATTATGATTGAAGACATAGACAATAATGTTAAGGATTCGGTAGTGAGTAGTTTCGCAGATGACACAAGATAAGTAGAGAAATTATTGTGATGAAGATAGGAACGCTCTACAAGAGACCTTAACAAAGTATATGATTGGGCAGAGGTAAATAGGATGGTATTTAACTCTGATAAATTTGAATCAATAAATTATGGAGACAGAGAAAGAAAGCTATATGCATATAAGGGACCTAATAATGAGACAATCACAATAAGGAAGCAGTTAAAGACCTTGGTGTGATGATGAATAGGAACATGTTTATGCAATGATCAAATAGCAACTCTGTTGGCAAAAAGTAAGCAAAAAATGGGAATGTTGTTACGGCACTTCAAAACAAGAAAAGCTGAAACACATGATTATGCTTTATAAAACTATGTTCGTAGTCCACTTGAATATTGCAATATGATATGGTACCCCCCACACTATCAAAAGGATATTGCACAAATAGAGAGTGTACAAAGGTCCTTTACAGCTAGAATAGAAGAAGTTAAAGACCTTGACTACTGGGAAAGACTACAATTCAAAATTAAAAATTATATAGTCTAGAAAGGAGAAAGAGAAACGCTACATGATAATTCAGGCATGGAAAACAGATAGAAGGAATAGCAGAAAATATCATGGAACTAAAAATATCAGAAAGAGCAAGCAAAGGTAGATTAATAGTGCCCAAAACTATACCAGGAAAAATAAGGAAAGCACACAGGACATTAATCCACTACGCACCAGCATCGATAATGCAGCGTCTATTCAATGCGTTGCCAGCTCATCTGAGGAATATATCAGGAGTGAGCGTAGATGTGTTTAAGAATAAGCTCGACAAATATCTAAACTGCATCCCAGACCATCCAAGATTGGAAGATGCAAAATATACCGGAAGATGTACTAGCAACTCTCTGGTAGACATTAGAGGTGCCTCACACTGAGGGACCTGGGGCAACCCGAACAAGATGTAAGGTCTGTAAGGTCTGTAAGGTCTCTCTCTCTCTCTCTCTCTCTCTCTCTCTCTCTCTCTCTCTCTCTCTCTCGGGACTAAATGGTTAGTATACTTTAAAACATATACCTTCAATAAATCACGAATACTAAATCACAGAGATTATCCCAGATAAACTCTTAAAGCTGCTGAATTGTAGTTTTATTTGATGGAAAAAGGTTTACCTTAGACAGAGAGAGAGAGAGTATTGGAAAACATTCGTAAATTTCGTATACACTGGTAATATCGCAGAGAGAGAGAGAGAGAGAGAGAGAGAGAGAGAGAGAGAGAGAGAGAGAGAGAGAGAGAGAGAGTAAAAAATTTTTCACTTTGAAATTTCGAAAGACTTTGGGGAGTTAGAGAGAGAGAGAGAGAGAGAGAGAGAGAGAGAGAGAGAGAGAGTTAAAAACACTGAAATTTGGTAAACTTTGGGAGTAGAGAGAGAGAGAGAGAGAGAGAGAGAGAGAGACTGCTGCTTCTTACATGGATTACAAGCAACGTCATGAGGCGTGACAACTTTCCTTCGATCCACCATACACTCCAGTGCCCAAGCGTTTCGACTGTCATGCTAATGATTTAAAACAACAAAAAAACGAAAGCAAAAATGACAGAAAACCTAAACAGGAGGTGCGCAAATGAGTCCCAAAACCACAACGCTGGCGGGAATTAAGAAGTCTGACAGACATATTCATGACAAATGAGTCACGCCCCAAATGTTATCATGGAAATGTCTAAAAATATAAAAATTAAAAGTAGGTAAAATTTTATATTTGGGAGGTGAACATGTTAATGAAAAAATAAATAAATAGATATCATTTATTTCTCATCTTGAATTATAAAAAAATTTATTATTTCTAAGTCAATAAACAAGTAAAATTTAAAATTACAATATCAACACTATGGGAAGTCAAAATAAATGCCACATGTCACATTTCAACAGATTTACTAGATCTGCCATTGCGACCAAGAGAGGCCTATGAAGGAGATATCTTAGGCAATGTAAAAAAAGGCGAAAACTTTAAATAAAATAATTTTATAATATAGACAAAAGCTTATATCCTCCTTTACGGGACATAGCACATTGTCGTTTCATTTCATTACAGCCAAATTCTTTTAGAAGTTTCTCAAGAATCCAAGCAACAAATTGAATGAACGAACAAATAAAATTCTGCTCTAAAGGAATATCAAATGTTTTTCGAATATCTCTGTTTACAAATGTTTCAAGCAAAGGAATTGCTGAAGATATTTTATCAATGTGTAAACTCATGACACTATATCCTCTCCTTATAATGGCAAAAAAATATGTAAAAAATAAATAAATAAAATAAAATAAAAACCTGGACCAGACAACACTGCCAGAGACAAACTAAAATTAATATTCTGTTTATATAAGGCTAACTGAAAAAAAGGCCCGTCTCACTAAACCTTCAGCATTGTCAAACTAAAAAAAAAAAAAAAAAAAAAAAAAAAAAAAAAAAAAAAAAACAAAAAAAAAAAAAAAAAAAAAAAAAAAAAACTTCAGCATTGTCAAACTAAAAAAAAAAAAAAAAAAAAAAAAAAAAAAAAAAAAAAAAAAAAAAAAAAAAAAAAAAAAAAAAAAAAAAAAAAAAAAAAAAAAAAAAAAAAAAAAAAACCTGAATAATCATTATACCATTCCACGTCTACGTTCATTAACCCTAATTAGGGTACTGGACAAAGCTTCGGTATCAAGATACAGACCCGGAATTCAAAGACATTTACGCAACACGAAAACCGATGTATTCTGATGTGGAAAGATTTTATTTATACCGTAATGTTTCTCGCTATAAAAAGCCTAAATAAAAAAAAGAAGAAAAAATACTTACACTGTTACGTAAATCTATAATTTATATACAATCTGTTAATAACAGCAGAACTTATTTTTGTAGTGAATGATGATTTATGGCATAATATCAAAACTGAGTTTCCCGTAGAACGATCATTTTTGACAAAACTGCTCTACTAGGCTACGCAAAAAACTCACTTCTGAAGAAATTATTCATTTCCCACTGACCTTTGCAATCTCGAACTCATTTAGGAGCAAAAAAAAAATGGATATTACTACTTAATCATTCCTTCACTTAAAAATTTACTTTGGCGCTGAAAATACTGGACAAGTATCTTGGCATCTCGACAGGACTCCTGCAGCAGCAAAAGTCAAGGGACAAATGCCTGGCGAAATGGCAGACCATTAATGCAGACGAAAGAATGTGGTACTGGATGCTTAATTAATCTTGGGAGAGAGAGAGAGAGAGAGAGAGAGAGAGAGAGAGAGAGAGAGAGAGAGAGAGAGAGAGAGAGAGGTTTGGTAGCGTGCTATGGGATTAAAGAAGTCTTATTCCTGCACAGACTTTTGCTTAGTAAGTAACCCATATGATCTGTCAGTAGGTAATATATATGTATATCATACTTTAAATTAAATATATATAAATATATATATATTACTAACAATATGACAAACAACCTGCAAATCAAAATTAAACCCCAAAATTTTGAAATGTATTATCCAGCATCGAATAACTGAAAGTACCTCCTTGGCATTAAATCAAAATTAAAAAAACCAAACTTTTCCTGCAACTATTTCATTAGCAAGTCATAGACTCCACATCCGCCCCCCCCACCCTAAACCCCACCACTGAATGAATTGTCAAGCATAATTCATTCTCGTACATCCGCGGCCCCTTATCTCCTGAAGTGGTCTACAGTAGCTAAGTATGCGAGAGGGGACGAATGGATGCTGCCTGAGCCCAAAGCACCAATAATGCTTCTAAGGATACGCGCATGTTGTTGATCATAAACACTTCCCGTATAGTTTTTTTTTTTTTTTCGTTACAAGGGCGAGCGCAAAATGTAACTTGGAGATAATAATAATAATAATAATAATAATAATAATAATAATAATAATAATATAATAATAATAATAATAATAATAATAATAACAGAACAGAGGACTGGCACAACAAATCAATGCACGGACAATACATGAGACAGACTAAAGAACTAGCCAGCGATGACACATGGCAATGGCTACAGAGGGGAGAACTAAAGAAGGAAACTGAAGGAATGATAACAGCGGCACAAGATCAGGCCCTAAGAACCAGATATGTTCAAAGAACGATAGACGGAAATAACATCTCTCCCATATGTAGGAAGTGCAATACGAAAAATGAAACCATAAACCACATAGCAAGCGAATGCCCGGCACTTGCACAGAACCAGTACAAAAAGAGGCATGATTCAGTGGCAAAAGCCCTCCACTGGAGCCTGTGCAAGAAACATCAGCTACCTTGAGTAATAAGTTGGTACGAGCACCAACCTGAGGGAGTGATAGAAAAACGATCAGGCAAAGATCCTCTGGGACTATGGGATCAGAACGGATAGGGTGATACGTGCAAAACAGACCAGACGTGACGTTGATTGGACAAAGTCAAGAAGAAAGTATCACTCATTGATGTCGCAATACCATGGGACACCAGAGTTGAAGAGAAAGAGAGGGAAAAAAATGGATAAGTATCAAGATCTGAAAATAGAAATAAGAAGGATATGGGATATGCCAGTGGAAATCGTACCCATAATCATAGGAGCACTAGGCACGATCCCAAGATCCCTGAAAAGGAATCTAGAAAAACTAGAGGGCTGAAGTAGCTCCAGGACTCATGCAGAACAAGAGTGTGATCCTCGAAACGGCACACATAGTAAGGAGAGTGATGGACTCCTAAGGAGGCAGGATGCAACCCGGAACCCCACACTATAAATACCACCCAGTCGAATTGGAGGACTGTGATAGAGCAAAAAAAAAAATAAAAAAATAATAATAATAATAATAATACTGACACTGATTGCTAAGAATGAGTACCATTGGCGTAAACATGGTTGTAATAATAATAATAATAATAATAATAATAATAATAATAATAATAATAATAATAATAATAATACTGAAACTGAATAATAAGAATTATTACTATAGCATCATAAGATCTGGACACCAAATAATAATAATAATAATAATAATAATAATAATAATATTATTATTATTAATTGAAAAAGAAACCCACAAAATCGCTTTGTAACTTGTTTACTTCTAAGTATTTACATTTAGTTTTACTACACACTCGAGTACTTTCAGGCCCTATCTGTGGCCCATTTTCAAGAGATGTTTGGGATGTTAGCCTGGGTCAAGGCCCAGCAGTCTTCTCAATAATAATGATAATAATAATAATATCCATTTGCATCAACAAGGCAGCGCACCACCATAACAACAACAACAACAACAACAACAACAATAATAACAATAATAATAATAACAACAAAGGTAAGACAAACCATCAAACTAAGGCGAAGAAAAAATGAAAGCATCTTTTTCAAATCATTACCAACTTCGCTCTCCCCTCATATCAGCACCGTGTATATACACTCCATATCACTCCGAGTTTAGGCTTAAGAGAACTCGCTAAGAAAAAAAAAGTGTAACATACAAACAATTAATATGGTAATGGGTCTCCCTTGTCAACAAGATTATGAATATTCACGGGGGATAAACAAGGGGTGGGGAGGAGTTTTTTCCATCTCGGTGAGTTTTTTTTTATTATTATATTCTACTACGTTAATATTTCATTGGTTCTTCATGTTGCCCTTTTTCTTCTTAATTCATTTTTTCTTTTCTAATAACCGGTCTTTAATTTCTGTTATATCTAAAAAAAAGAAAGAAAAAAAAACAACAACAACAACAACACTGATTCTCTGGCACCTTGAATTTCAAGTCAGTGGCCCCTTTGGTGGGCTTGTTCCAAATTAATAGGGTGCCTATTTCTGAATGACAATAAATAATATCCCAACTCATTTCCATATCATAGTAGAAATTCCTTTTTAATACTTAAATACGGTCATATTTACCTGTTCCAAGTTAGTTCAGTTTTTAATGTTATAAATGAATCAACACAACTTTTACAATGGCTGGATACGCTCCTACTTCATTTTCTTCACAAGAGAAAACTGTGGCGAGCCGGGTTTATTTTATTTCTTTATTTAAAAAAAAATCGCAATAATTCTTATTTTTCCTCCCATCCAGTAATTCTGGAATGCACCCAAATAACGGACGAATCGGTCAACGGATGAAATCTACCCCCCCCCCTCCCCTCCCCCAATATAACATTTATTTAAACATTTTCATTCACAAACGAAAAAAAAAAAATACGCACGTGCGTAAGAACCGTAGCAAAAGGAATTAAGTGAAAAGTACCTGCCCATCCACGTAACTACGGTCACGCGACGATTGAGGCGCGCAAGCGCACAGCCGTGCTCAAACGAGGGGTCACAGAAAATTGCCCCAAATAACATAATGCAAAAACTTCCGTTAAAAAGAGAATTTCAGAGCATATAATCAGTGTGAATGAAGCTAACAAGAACGAAGGGAAGAAAGAAAGTAAAAATTACAGTAAGCCATTTGAACTCGGGGTAGTTGTTACGCTATCAGTAATGACACCTGAAGATTGGGTAAACAACTCGTGTAAACAGCCTTATTATCAGCAGCCCTCCCTACCTGGTGGGTGGCTAACTGTCCACACTTTTTATCTCATTTTCTTTCTAAAATTTTTTCACATTTCTTTACGTAGATCTTCCGATCCGTTACAGACCCCAACGCACATTTGACAGAGAGAGAGAGAGAGAGAGAGAGAGAGAGAGAGAGAGAGACATTACTCAGATTTTGGGGGGGATAAATCGTTATTTCCAATTTCCATCCCTGATTTCCTATTTCTTCTGCTTCCTTCTTTATCGCGAATTTTCGAGCCGTTAAATAGAATGCTCTTCAGCAGCCGACAACACAAACACACATACATTTAAAACAAACAAGCACACAAACAATATCGTTGCAAGTACCTCTGTGTCTGGATGGGATTGCAACCATAAGTTATGACTTGACGTGACGGTTTATTTTTTTCTGGCAATTTCTCTTTTATTAATTCAGTACTCTGACCTGAGATATTATGAACAAGCACATAGTAGGTCAGCAACTCTCTCTCTCTCTCTCTCTCTCTCTCTCTCTCTCTCTATTCTGTTTTATATTCTTCAGTTTTAAGAAACGCTCACGAATCAACCCTGTTCTAAACAGGAGGTATGTCGTCATTTCATTAAGAGAAAAATTCATGTTTTCTACTTAAAACTTCAAGATGCCACAAACACATGACCTCACAAATAAACACAAACGTATACATTCAAAAACATCACCCACACATACAAAGGCATTCGTTAATATCATAAGAACTTCACTTTTCATCTAGGTATTCCGCTCGTTTCTGCCATCGCCAAACCGCCCGCCACACCGTCCCCCACCCCCCAAAAAATATATATAAATAAATAAAAAAATTAAAAAATTCAGACACAAAGCCACACAAACAAGACAAACAAACTCGCACAAACAAGACGACTTTCTCCTGAGGATATCACTAACCTCTTCCTCCTCACGACAAGTTTCCTCAAATAACTCTTGATTACCAGAATGCTCGTTTTGCAAATACTTAGTCCATCTGGGTCACATGTCAGCCCTGGATGCGTTTCTTTACCTTAGGAAATTGATACCAGATGATAATGATGGTCGCAGTGTCCCCTACTCATCTCTCTCTCTCTCTCTCTCTCTCTCTCTCTCTCTCTCTCTCTCTCTCTCTCTCTCCTCTAGATGATAGAGAGAGAGAGAGAGGTGAAAAATTAGTGCTCACTCAAAATATGTACCATAATACATATTGTAATAAGAAACAGACATAACACTGCATAGAGAGAGAGAGAGAGAGAGAGAGAGAGAGAGAGATGAATGATTAGTGTTCCGTCAAAATACGTGTCATCATATCGTAATTGGAAACAGATACTACTCTGGAGAGACCAGCCTCAATTCATATAATTCATTGGGAGGTTTGGAGTCCTATGTCTACTTGTTATTTGTTTTGATAAAAAAAAAAAACTGCGAATTATTCATATGGAAAAACCCTAAGCGGTGACTAACTTGAAAAAAAAAATGCCTCACAGAATAGGACGCATATAAGAGAACTAGGAGAAATTAGGAATTAGGAATACGAGCAACCTTCCATATCTATAGCTGGTTCATTTAAGGTAGATTCTTGGGTGAGCCCTATGCATGCGAGACGTTTGTTTGACAGCCGTTGATTGGCTGGGAGCGGCCTTCCTCCTGTCAACAGCCAATCAGCGGCCGCCAAACAAACGTCTCGTAAGCGTCGGCCTCAAACGAGAGTCCACCTTAAGTGAACCAGCTTTAGTGACCTTCAACCTGAAAGCGAACTTATTAACAAACGTAAAAAATAATTTGGCGCAGTCCAGAGACGAAATGCCTTTCCGATGGTGACTCATTTTCCCTGCAAATTAAGGGCGGATGGCCATGAAAAAAGAGAGAGAGAGAGAAAAAGTTTTTTTTATTTTTTATTTATTCATTTATTTTTTTGCAAGTTACCAGGAACTGCGTCATTGCCCAACACATGTCCTGCATTGATTAATTAAAAGTAAAATCGGCGACTGCGCAGTTGTCACATCATTTGTACCTGTCATGTGTGACACTGATGAGACACATGTGACGCTCTCATGGAATAGCTCATTCATCACCTCATGCAAAATTAACATCCACTAAAACCATGATGTGTTTGAAAGTTATTTTCATTAATTTAAAATTTTATGTTATTATTGAGTGAATTACAAATAATTAAAGAAATAAATAAATAAAAATAAAAAAGTTTCTCAGTACACACAAGCAAGATTAAAATATATTTTGCGACTAAAATATTTTTTTCACGTCAACTAAAAGCAATGTTGCATTAACAATAAGAGACCTTGCAGTGGTTAGCTGTTGTCTAAGGGAAGTCAAAATAAATGTTGATTTGAAAACTGTTGTCTGCAGGAAGTCTAATAAATGCTTATTCGAAAAATAAAGATGTTATAAGATTTAGGAACACTAATGATTACAATCAGTACTATCATTGTTGTGTAACTAGAAGACTTATTTGCAATCTCAAACTATTAAATAGATGTCTCACAACTCATTTCATCTATCTGAGAGAGAGAGAGAGAGAGAGAAATCTCGGTCAGCTATGAAATATTCATTTTTGGCTAAACAAGGAAAGGTTACATTTTAGATCCGTTCTCCAAAGAGAGAGAGAGAGAGAGAGAGAGAGAGAGAGAGAGAGAGAGAGAGAGAGAGAGAGAGAGAGAGAGAGTCTGGATGTGTTTGGAATATTTGTTCTTGAATGTACGGAAAAGGGCTACATTTTACATCCGTTCTCAAACGAAACGAGAGAGAGAGAGAGAGAGAGCAGAGAGAGACGAGAGATGAGAGAGAGGGGAGAGGAGAGAGAGAGAGAGAGAGATCTATTTTGGATTATTTCTTACTTGATATAGAGGAATTCAGAGTTCAGTCTCGTCCTGCATCGATGAGAAGAGAGAGAGAGAGAGAGAGAGAGAGAGAGAGAGAGAGAGAGAGAGAGAGAGCACTACTGCCGTAATTCAATCAACTGCAAATCGCATCTCGGTCGTCACTTCGCCGCGCGGAGAGCGCCACGCACAAAAAATGGTGAATCGGGCCGAGGCGGAAATGCACTTCGACGGTGGTTTTCCGGACTCGATTTAATAGATTATTATCCTTCACGGTCTGACGCTTTACAGCCACTCCGTCATTCTCTCTCTCTCTCTCTCTCTCTCTCCGTCTCTCTCTCATCTCCCCTCTCTCTCTCTCTCTCTCTCTCTCTCTCTCTCTCTCTCTCTCCATTTATGTATACTTTCATATTCATTCCTAGAGGACTTTCGATTCGGGGAGGACACTCCCCTCATAATAATAATAATAATAATAATAATAATAATAATAATAATAATTAAAATAATAATTAATAATAAATCAATCATCATCATCATCATCATCATTCATCATCAATCCTCACTTATAATTTCAAATGTTTAAAATATTCTCTATTGTCAACCAGTATCACTTCATTCAATACCTTTCAATAACGTGTCAATAGCTGGCTCCGTTTAAAGAAGTAAAAAAAATCGCATTAAAGCGAGAATATAGCTTTTAATTTTTATTAAAATATTTTTGTTAGTCATGAACGATTTATTTTGAACGATATATCCCATAAATGCAGAAGTTAGCGATTACCTTAAAGTTATATACAAATGTAGTTATGCATGTATGTATGTATTCATGTATATAGCGAGCTCTAATTACAAAAGGATGCAACAGTACAAAAGTATATATAACCTCGATCGTTAATTGGTATAAAAATAACAATAGCTTTCACTAACGCAGACATATTTAAAAGAAATATGAATTTATTTTCGATGCCATAAGCATTATCGATCCCAAAAATGCCCGTTCATTTGCAAACAGGATGTGCGTGCGTACGACAGACTAGCGCGGTATTTACAGGTAAGGAAATGGGGAGTCCTTATCGAAGACTTCTCTTCCGCATTTTCGTAAAAACTCAAGCAATTTTATAGGCATGGACGAGAGAGAGAGAGAGAGAGAGAGAGAGAGAGAGAGAGAGAGAGAGAGAGAGAGAGAGAGAGAGAGTTTGCTTAGATTCTTTCTTACTTGATGAAATATGAAATCACACAGTTCAATCGAAGGATACGTTCTGATACACGAAGAGAGAGAGAGAGAGAGAGAGAGAGAGAGAGAGAGCGAGAGAGAGAATGCTTAGACTCTTTCTTACTTGATGAAAGAGGAAATCACAGTTCAATATAAGGATACTTTCAAATACACGAGAGAGAGAGAGAGAGAGAGAGAGAGAGAGAGAGAGAGAGAGAGAGAGAGAGAGAGAGAGAGACTTGTATCTTACTATCTGAAAGAGAAAATCACAGCGTTCAATCGAAGGATACGTTCTGATGCACGAGAGAGAGAGAGAGAGAGAGAGAGAGAGAGAGAGAGAGAGAGAGAGAGGCAGGCGATTAACCTCTTTGCGGTCGAAAATAAACTCAAAACCTTTCTTTGAAGGCAGCGGCTAAGCGCCTGCGCAGACGAGAGGAAAATACGAGAGAAATACAGTTTTTCACGTCATGTAAACAAGTCAAAATGAGTGCGCAGACGCCCATTTGTAACACCTGACGTGGAAATCCACGAAATTGCACATCCGGGTCGATACTTCAAAGGGAGGGAAAACGAACAGTGAAAAGTGATAAAAATGTGAAAAAAATATATAAAAAAGTAACTATATAAGAAATAAATGTAACTTCAGAGCCGTGACATTTTTGGGGAGTGGTTTCAGAAAATCAGATAAATCGCATTTCGTCGTTTGTCGTTGAATTATATTAAAGAAGCATAAAAATATCACAGGCAGTGTGAGTAACAATAAGAGATTCTAGGTCCAGAAACCATGTTTTTTCTATTATATATATATTTTTTTTGCTTTCTTCAACTCCATTAAAATATCCCTTGAATCTAAATAACAAAAAGTCAATCACTCGATCACTTGGGCAAAAATGTAATAGAAACTTGACTGGAAGAGAGAGAGAGAGAGAGAGAGAGAGAGAGAGAGAGAGAGAGAGAGAGAGAGATGCCAATAATGGAACGAAAATATTTCAAGGGTCTATAATACCAATAGAGAGAGAAAGAGAGAGATGCCAATAATGGAACCAAAATATTTCATGGGCAAGTAATACCAAAAGAGAGAGAGAGAGAGAGAGAGAGAGAGAGAGAGAGACACGAGTAGGGGGGAGTGGGGCGTCCCCCCCTCCACCGCCCTCAAAGCAGCCTCCTCTTCTTCCCTTAGGGTGACCCAGCTAATCCGGTCGACAAAGGTAGAGGAACTGAAGGACGTAGTTTCCGAAGAGGAGGAGGAGGAGGAGGATGAGGAGCAGGAGGAGGAGGAGCAGGAGGAATAGGGGGAGGAAGAAAGGGCTTGCTGGGAACGGATCCACCTGCAGGACCCGTTGTTCCGGGCGCAGGTCCTCCTGACGACAAGGAATAATAAAAAAAAAAAATATTTCAGGTTTGATGTAGTTTGTCGAGTGATGACACGGCAGCCCTTGACTCATGCTGACACAGCCAAGTCCCCTTGTTGGATTACGAGATTTTATAACGACAGTGTATTCAGATTCTTCTAAATAACGTCTTCGCCTTCCAAACGCCGAGCACGTACACAAAACGATAAACCTCCTCTTCTTGCACGTGTGACATATATACAAGCGGTTGAAGGGAAAAAAGAGAGAAACATATAATCACTAGATTTCTAGAGAGCTCCAACACATGGCAGAGACAGCTTTCTTGCAGCACTATCACCCGAAAATACTACACAGGAACCACGTACTCCCTTTCACTCGCTAAATCGGATTCGGCGAATTTAATGAGAATTAATAATGAAAATTCAACTACAACAAAAAAAAGTTTTTATGCTTATTTTCAAACGTTAAGATAATACGAGTTGTTACAATGATGATCACTTTCAGATATTATTTTTTTATCCGCGATTTTATATGTATATATATATATATATATATATATATATATATATATATATATATATGTGTGTGTGTGTGTTGTGTGTGTGTGTGTGTGTATGTATGACTACAAACGAACATAATAATTCGTATGATCTTAACGTTGTTAAATTTGCACAGAAACCTTTTCGATTTTTATAACTAATTTTAATTTTATATATATATATATATAATATATATTATATATATATATATATATATATATATAAATATATATTATACATATACATATACATTATATGTGTATGTATACTAATATAAACATACATACAGATACATACATATATAATGCATAATAAAAGCTAATCTACACCATACATCAAATTCAAAAAGTCACATTCACAATCTATAATAATAATAATAATAATAATAATAATAATAATAATAATAATAATAATAATAACAATAAACTGATTAAGTCAAAATAGCCAACACAAGAGACGCCAGAACTAAACAGACGAAAGAACCAAGAGAAGAGAGAAGAGAGAAGAGAGAAGAGTCAGGCAGAAATTCCTCGGAGTGGGTTGGAGAAAAGGAGTCTATTACGCGCAATTCATTACTATCTAAAGCCTAACCTTGGGAAGCCCAGGTCAACTACGTTTAAAGGGCAACAACATGGAAATGACGCCTATCGCTCTAAATTAGCCGTTGTTTTTCGTGATTTCCTTTAGGCGCAATAAATGCATTCCGCAGATGTCATGACTTGGGTTGAATTTGAAGGATGCATTATCATTCCGCATAACAGCGTAATTTGGGCGTATTAAAGAGTGATAAAATCTGTTAACTCAATTTTCTTTTGAAGTCTGAGTCTGTTATCTGCGATCTTAACAGCTGTCAAGAAATAACGTTACTCGTTCTGTTTATTTATCTGGACATTTTAATAGAACGAAATAGAATTGGTGACTGGGATTGCAATGTCATACAACTTTTGTTATTCATTGCCTCAGAGAAATAATGTTATGTTTTATTTATTCATAAATTACTAACTTATCTGGGCATTTTAACTGAATTAAATAAAAATGGCATCTGGGACTGCAATAATATACAACTTGTTATTCAATTACAGCACGTCAACTATACAACATATTAGTCGTTTGAGAGAAGCATCATATTAGAACTGGAATATAAAATTCAGGCCACTGGCCAAGCGCTTGGGCCTATGAGGTTATTCAGCACTGAAAAGAATGTTGAAACAATTGTCAGGAGAGTGTGGAAAGCAAGACGGAAGAAACAGAATATGAACGGAGGTAGAGTAAAAGGAATGAAAGGGGTTGCAGCTAGGGGCCGAAGGGGCGCTGCATAGAACCTACCTTAAGTACGTGAAATGCCTACAGTGCATCGCATGAGGTTCACTGGCAGCACTGTCCCCCTTATGAGGAGAGACGCGTTATAGTACGTCCATTTAAAAATGATGCGAAAAAAATGTTGTGAATTGAGAATCATAAAAATGTATCTCCGTCAGAAGAAAAAAAATTGACAGAAAAAATATAAAGAAAGCTACACATTAGAGTTAAATGGCCCTCTCTCATCTTAACGACGACAAATCGGCTCCTTAAAACTGCGACAGATTCAATCACCGTCGTTAACAACTCCAATGTCAAGATGACAAACCGCGGTAAATTTTCTCTCCCCACATAACGAGGGACACTTAATTTCAGGATCGTGCAACTTACTACAACCCCAATGACAAAAAATAAGTGGCTGCTTCACGAGCAATTTCAAAGCAACTCTCTCTCTCTCTCTCTCTCTCTCTCTCTCTCTCTCTCTCTCTCTCTCTCTCTCTCTCTCTTTAAGGTAACTTCGGTGGGACTCTTGCAGTCCAAGTGCATGCAATATGCAAATTTTAATAACCTTTTTATGACGTCTATTGAATAAATGAGGGACAAGGAGGCGAGACCTTAGGCAAATTCAAGGGAAACTGGAAGATGGACTCATCTTCCTAAATCTAATTAATGGAAAGTAAAATGCAAGCTGGCACCAGCTCGTTAAATTTAATTACTCCGAACGAAATCACAGGTAACAAATTTGAAAGTCTCTCAATTCCTTGTATATTATTCGCAAGATTCATGTTTTAAGCACCGTATACTGTTATATAAATGTCATGTTTCTGAAGATGACCTCCCCACCTCTCTCTCTCTCTCTCTCTCTCTCTCTCTCTCTCTCTCTCTCTCTCTCTCTCTCTCTCTCTCTCTCAGGTTTAAAGAGGAATGATATGACTCACATTAGGTTTAAAATTGTGGAATATGTATTTAAAAGTGGCGGTATATTTTTAGTGCTTCTCTCTCTCTCTCTCTCTCTCTCTCTCTCTCTCTCTCTCTCTCTCTCTCTCTCTCTCTCTTTCATTGCAAATCTAGTGTTTCAAAAATATAGAATCTTAATGAATCACATCATGATAAGTATAATGGAAATAACACAATGACTGAGAAATAAATAGGAAACAATGAATATTCAACACAAGTTCCCAACATTTCAAAACATTATAAAAAATAAAACCTATTAAAACCAAAAAACGCGAAAACGAAAAACCAACTAAAAGACCGAGCGAGCGAGTGATACGTAATAATAAACATCGAGAAAATCTATTAAAGGATGATTGATTGAGTGAATTACCTCTTGTGGCGTCGCGACCCATTTTTGGATGTCGTGGCGATTGAATCCCGACCCACACAAGAGGGGCTTTTATCAGACGGTTCATAAATTATTCAGGGCCGAAAGACTGATGATTCTAATTGCAGAGGAAGACGTGGGAACAGGAGAGAAGGGATTCATGCTAATATATATACGTATACATGTATACATACATATATATACAGTCTATTATATATATATATATATATATATACACCATATATACTATATATATAAATGTATGTACATACACACATACATGTGTGTGTGCTTAAGCATGTATTTATGTACGTATGTATGTATGTATTTGCTATTATCTATGTATGTAAGTACGTATGTATATATGTATGTATTTGCTATTATCAATACATAAACCTTACTAAATATGGCCATACCAAAACTAACACCACACACACAAACAAATATATATATATATATATATATAAATATATATATATATATATATATATATAAGCATGTATTTACCATTACCAATGCATAAATAAAACTAAATCTATTCCAGTTGTCGAATCCTTTCCACCACACCCATACCAGAACTAACAACAACAACAACAACAACAAAAAACAGTTTCCTGGGTCTTATCACTACCTACTTCCTGGCACTCCTCCATTTTTAAAAAAAAAAAAAGAACTACTAAAAATTTCCTGCTGCTAAGGATCGTGACCCATAGCGCCGCCGCCACGACATCTCTCCTCCCGCAGTAGTCGTCATAATAACTGGAGAGTTGCTCCATGAGTCGTCGCTTCTTCTGGGGGTCATTGACAGAGGGCGCCTGACTACTGCCGCTGCTGCTGACTGTGTGTGTGTGTGTGTGTGTGTGTGTGTGTGTGTGTGTGTGTATAGTTCAGACTGTCTCTGGCCTGTTAGGAGCCAGATGGGAATTAAGACAGGCTGTCTCTTACTCCTCATATTGACAAGCATTGTATAAACAAGCTTATTACATATACAAAAAGATAAACACAAAACACACTACGATATATATATATAGCAAAGTTAAACACTGCATCCGTGTTCTAAAATAAAAACTTTGAATTTTTTCCAAATTTTAGTGGGCTTCCTACAATAATTATATATATATATATATATATATATATATATATATATATATATATATTTATATATATAATACATATATGTACATATATGTTTATATACACATACATTTTATAAATCTTTTAAGAAATATTTCGTTCTCTGGATGAACGAAGGGCCTAGCGTTCAGAATATTTGAAATATCCTCGTTTCAAATATTCACCCAACCCTCGGGAGTCAACGACTTTCTCATAGAGAGAGAGAGAGAGAGAGAGAGAGAGAGAGAGAGTATATAAATAAAAAATAACCATTCCTTCAATCGCAGCTTGAGAGCTAATCACCACTTCCTTGAATCACTGCTATACATGCCAGAGAGAGAGAGAGAGAGAGAGAGCACCACCACCAGATTCCATCATCATCGCCACCACCACCATCTTCAACCATCGGCCACTTCCCAGCAACTTGTCTCCAGGGACCCCTTCTTCTATGTAATTAGGAAGATCCCCAGACACAAGTTCTGATTCACCATCGCCCTCCGGCCACGTAGGAGACGATGATGATGTTGATTCGTGTCTCTCTTAGCCGAAGCCCTAACGGTTTCGCATCGTCATCCAAATGCCACGTAGAAACACACACAAACACACGTACATATGAGGCAATTAACGTGATTAGCTTGTAAGTGTATATTAATGTATAAAGATGTATAATGTTTCAGACTCCATTATAATGCCACATGCAAACACACGCAACCAATTAATGTCATAAGCATGTAAGTTTATATATAACACCCACAAACTCATATATAGACATACTTAAATAAGCACAGTAGATGCACGTGACTTCATTAAATAAGCGAATATATAAACATGCAGACAGTTAATGACAAATGCATACAAATGTATGATTAAGTGTATGGTGAAACGCTTCTGACCCATCACGCCAAGAACTTGGGAAGAGAGAGAGAGAGAGAGAGAGAGAGAGAGAGAGAGAGAGAGAGAGAGAGAGTATAAGATAAGGGCGCAAGCCTAATACAGCTGAATGAAGTTACAATAAAAGATAGTAAAGAAAGAAGCTCCTTCCCCTTGAATAATAGACATCAAGGAATTGTGGACGTTCATGAAATTCACCCAAAAATCCAGTGACGTCAATTCTATCTGGGGAAAGAGCTGATCTACATATAAAAGAAAATGCCGATAAGCAAATAACATTCATTTGAAAGTTAATGGAAATATATAGCTGAAACACCTCCAGCAAAAATCTGTTTTAAGCAATTGCCAACAACGCATGAGGGAGAGAAACGAAGAAATACCTTACAGAATTGAATGAATAATTTGAGACTTCTGTGACATTAGAAATAAAATGTCACATCCAGCTGCAACGTATCAACATGAAGTAAGAGAATTACACATACAAAAGTGACGCTAAGAAACGTAATGAAAAAACTGCGCTTAAAAAGAATATATTGCGGATTAACGCGGAGAGTAATTTGGTGTTCTGGTCCCACGGCTGAAGAATTCGCTGGAGACAGACGCTTGTCTCAGAAAGGGGCTGTTGTGTCGGTGTATACAGAGGAGTTACAAGGATTAGGATATCTCAGAGACTTGTCAGTCCATCCTAAGAGGAGACATCGTGTGCTCACTTATCTGTAGGAGCAGGTTTCACAGTGCATTCACAGTGTCCTAATGATTTTGTCTAGCTTTCTTTTAAACTCTTCCACACTGTTGCTGTTTACAACTTCTGGTGGCATTTTATTCCACGTCTCACATATCTTGTATGTGAAGAAGTTCCCACAATGGAATGTGTTGTTGAAAGGGAGGGAGAGGCGTGTCTGGGAGCTCGACTTGTACGCATACCATGAGTAGTAATGCTCGATGATGCCACAGTAGTAGGAGATATAGTTGTATAGTAGTAGTGATAGTACTCATTAACAATGATAGTGATACGAGTAGCCGAATATTCGTTTAGTAAGCGAAAATTTATGAAGTACAGGTATCATAATTTGCCAGCACACGAATTTCCTATCAGGAGAATTATAAAGGACACGAAACCTAACTTTACACTACCTTTAATCATCACAATTATGACGAAATGAACTTAAACATAATGAATTATCTTGAGAAATAATGTTTGTAAATTGAATTTCTTCGACGAAATGTAACCAGTATGTAAAAAAAAGAAAAAAAAATGAACCAACGAGCTAGTTGTAGCACATACCAAATAAATATATAACTATCAATCAACGCAAAACACAGAAAAATAACTAATTTTCCAAAATACACTTGCACGTGTACACGCATGCGCGCTCTCTCATGTACGTATGTTAGTGCGTGAACACCAAGCGTTCTCTCTCTCCACATGTTTCGTGGTAGTGAAGTTATGATCGCCGGCTGTGCGGTTTCCACAAAGGTGACCTTGAATTGTCGAGGCTCGAATACGTCGAAAACGTACGATACGGACGCATGCGCACTCACACACTCACAGTACAGTATTATTATATACATAAACATTCAGACATACAGACTACAGTATTATTGAATACATAAACATTCAAACAGACAATATTATTGAATACATAAGTACTCAAACACACAGACAGTATTATTGAATACATAAACATTCAAACACACAGATAATATTATTGAATATATTGACATTCAAACACAAAGACAATATTATTGAATACATAAACATTCCAACACACAGACAGTAGTATTGAATACATAAACATTTAAACACAGACTACAGTATTAATAAATACATGAACATTCAAACACACAGACTACAGTATTATTAAAAAGGTAGACATTCGAACTAACAAACTACAGCAATTTGGGAGGTAAATTAATAAAAACATGTGATATGGGTACAAAAATATGCTCAGGAAGTTCTTGAAATAAAAAAATAAAATAAAAGTTCCTATAATCTGTACATACATACAGATCTATACACACGTATTACGCAAACATACTCCAATATTCTGTATAAAACATATCACACAACACAAACATAACATTCTACCCTTATACGACTTTGAGTATATGAAGAATACCTCAGTACTAAAAGTCACGCATTCTTTAAGAATAAAGGAGAGCTTTTAGAAAAATGATCGTGCATTCTTTAAGAATAAAGGAACACATTCAGAAAAATTAATAATTGATTTAATTTGCCAACTAAATAAAAGGCTCAACCGAGCAGTACTGCTCATGATGTGAGCGTAATTAAGAAAGATTGCATGGCTCGCATTATAAAAAAAAAAAATGACCATCATAGAGGCCGTTGGCGGTGAAGCTTGGGAAATATCTATGGAGAAGTGCACTCAGTGCAACATATGTTGGACTCAACGAGGCCGGTATCATGAAATTTACCAAAGACCAATATCATCAGGTGTGCGGAGAGGCTTGCTATACGGCAGGGGTTGCACGCACACCATGAACTGCAATATTCGACGGAGCCATAATAGTAATAGTAATAATACGTTAGGAATATCTGAATGAAGTCTTTTACTTCATTTCTAAATGACGGCTTCATGTCGATCTTTCCTGGCTATACAAAGACGCCCAAATAGGTAGCGAATAAAAGAAATGACGCTTTTAGGGAATCCATAACAGCATCCACAACCACCAATGAACCGCACAATCGCCACAATCCTCAACAAGGAACAGTAATAACATGGGAAATAACAATAACACCAGAATACAATTAAAGAGACTTCCCCACAAAATCTGAGAGAGGTGGAAATTGGGGGGAAATCTGGCAGTGAAAAAATAAAGAAAAAAAAAGCCTTATACCCAATACCGGGGATTTTTCCGATATTTGGGGAGCCCGCCCCACGGTCAATATGGGCCGTGGAAGGACCCTTTGAGACGAGAAGGCAATGAAGGAAGGAAGGACGGTGAGAGAGAGAGAGAGAGAGAGAGAGAGAGAGAGAGAGAGAGGGGGGGGGGGGGGATGATCCTTAAAACCTTAAAAAGATGTTTAGAAGAACAATGGAAATTAAGAGAAATATATATAAGAATTACACAGAAAAGATGAAAAGTGGTATTATAATATTAACAAAATTCAAGATGAATTCTTCTATAAAGCATATGAAAGTGCAATTATAATTGTACGTGACATAAAAACACAATAACAGTATTCTATAGAAATACAAGAATTACTATATAAAGAAATAAGCGAATGAGGAATTCAAAATAATCGTCAATGGTGAACGAAGGTTGTATGTATGTCAAGATTAACATCATATACTTATACAACTTCTATAAGAAAAAAATAATAAGGTACTCTCATAAAATGTAGCGAGAATGCATAAAACCAAGTCCAAAATGCAGTGACGCACACCTAATTATTTTCCTTATCTAGTTAATTAATAATCTGGCCAAGTAAGGCTGTAGGTTGTGCTGGGCGACCTGGAGTTAAATAATACTTAAGGTAAACTATGTCTGTTCTGAATCAGAAACTTCGAAGTATGGGAATTCATACACAATAACAACAGACAGCAAATCTTCATGACAATACAAGAATTATGAACAATATTGAACAACGGTGTTAGAACAGATGCAGCATGCACCTGGAAGACAGAACACAGGAAGAGAGAGAGAGAGAGAGAGAGAGGAGAGAGAGAGAGAGAGAGAGAGAGAGCAGAATTATATACAATATATTTAACAACATTGTCAGAACGGAAGCAACATGCACCTGGAAGACAAGACACAGGAAGAGAGAGAGAGAGAGAGAGAGAGAGAGAGAGAGAGAGAGAGAGAGAGAGAGAGAGAGAGACCGGACGCACGAAAGAGGTGAGTGATGCATTGGGGTGGAAACACCAAGGAACAGCAGCAGCAACAGCAGCTGTTCCCTCGACACAACTTCCGTTACCGGTGGCGGCGTTGTTCCTTCTTACAACCTGAACCGGACTTCTTAAGTGTAGTACACATACCATCTATCTCCCCTGTATATAGTGTATGCGTGGTATATATATATATATATTATATATATAATATATATATATATATATATATATATATATATATATATATAAATATATATATATATATATATATATATATATATATATATTATATATAGTATATATCTATATATATATATATATATATATATAAATCCTCTTAGGCTTCACTAAGACGGGATTGATTAGATTCCAAATTCTTTAATTTACATTTATCAAATTCCAAATTCTTTAAATTACATTGATTAGATTCCAAATTCTTTAAATTACATTGATTAGATTCCAATTTTTTTAAATTACATTGATTAGATTCCAAATTCTTTAATTTACATTGATTAGATTCCAAATTCTTTAATTTACAATGTACAAATTGTTGAGTAATGGTGGTTTGACAGCTGGGATAACACTAAAGAAAGCTCGATATAGAATCAGAAGGTAAAGTAAACCCTTTCCAAGTGTCCAAGTGAAGTCCCGTATATATATTTACTAATACAATCATTCAACATTTAACAATGTCCAATCATATCTAAGGTACTAATGAGCGGTAAATTTTGAAGGTCAGCTCCGATAAAACTTCATGAATTTGAGTTTCCTTTTCACCAATACCAACGCTTTCACGTCAGATTTACTCTACGGGACGTGAGATGGCTCCAGGAAACTGAAGGTAAGATCTAACTCCCTGAACCTAAGCCCTAAACATCGAAACAAACGCAAACCACAGGACACAACAGAAAGAGAAACCACCTCATTCCATCATCTAAACTCTCTCTCGTTTCTGTGCCTCCGTAAATATTTCATCTCTCTCTCTCTCTCTCTCTCTCTCTCTCTCTCTCTGTAAATAACCAAAGTCTTAGCCTTTCAAAAACACACGAGAGCTCCACCGTAATGATGCCGGCCGGGAAATGGACGTAAATCACTTTTAATGTTGGACCCTTTGTGATTTGGGAAGCCATAATGACGTACTCCCGGAAAACCGCTGCAGAACGTCAACTCAACGAAATGCCTCCTCCTTCTCCTCTTGGAAGGGAGGAGGAGAAGGAGGAGAAGGAGGAGGAGGAAATCGCATGGCAAGCTGAGTAAGGAAACACGAGCTCTTCGTTAGGAGAGAGAGAATGTCTCCTCCTCCCTCCTCTTGGAAGGAAGGAAGGAAGGAGGAGGAGGAGGAGGAGGGGAGAGGAAATCGTCCCTCCTTCTTTGGAAGGAAGGACCCGGAAGGAAGGAAGGAGGAGGAGGAGGAGGAGGAGGAAATCGCATGGTAAACTGAGGAAACACGACTTCTTCATTGAGAGAGAGAGAGAGAGAGAGAGAGAGAGAGAGAGAGAGAGAGAGAGCCAAGAACAGCATAGAAAATTGCTTTCATTGCAAGAGGAAGGAAAAGAATGTGTTTCCGGACTCAACAATAACATAACAACCATTACAATGCGCTGAATAGAGTGGTTAACATAACCTGCAATAGGTGGCTGACTGTGGGAAAATACACATAAATCTATTAGTCATTCACTATTATTCCCGATCAAATCTTGTCATGTTTAACTTGAATCTCAAAGACTAAAATGAAATATATAAAGTACAGTGGCATCACGCATTTCTCTCTCTCTCTCTCTCTCTCTCTCTCTCTCTCTCTCTCTCTCTCGAAGCAACACCTTCCACTAAAGCTACCGACCCCCGGCCTTCTCTTTATCTAAATGACCAAGCATCAATTTAGAATGCAGCAACAAACACACAAATATTCAAAGGTGTTTGCCAGCTATGCAAGTCTCCTCAAGACCAACCAACACAGATTCACAAAGAAAATAAATAAATAAATAAATAAAATAAATAAATAAAATTACGAAAACTTCCAATCCCACTCACACGAGTCTATGAACGGCTCCACCGAGCACCTCTGGTCATGGTGAGAACAATAACCGATCGTTCCAACTGGATCGAATGGTTTTCACTGTCGCTTTTCCAAACCAGTGCCCATCCCACTGAATGACAGTTTCGGTGCACTCAGTTGTTGCTACGGCACAGCCAATCTCCCTTTAAGATTAAAAAACAGGAGTACAATCCCTAGATACATAACCTTTCAATCGGATGCTCTGATTCTGAAATTTTGCCCTTTTTCTTTTGATTTACTTCCAATTCCTAGCTGTCAATCCCCTACATCAGTCCATTTCTGGCACGGCTTGATTCATCTTCGCCTTCGGCATTTGACATATTTCATATTTTCCTGAATCAATTACCTTCCATTCCTTCTCTAATCAATCTCTATATTTTTTTTTTTCCATCGCTTCTTTTCCAAGACTTTCAATCAGGATTAGAGTTTCCATTCCGTCTCTTCTCTGGCGTTTTTCCTTTGCCCAATTTAAAAAAATATTTTTATAAAGATTATGTCCTGCAAACATGGAATGGGATTAAGTGTGAGGCCGAGTTATCCAAACACCTTCGGAAACTGTTGAGTAGAGTTTGTTGTCATATCATCGTTTACATGAATTTCATATTAGCAGGGTTTAAATTTAGCTTTACTTATTAGAAACCGTTAGGTATCATAATACTGCGCTTATAAGACTGAATGACAGGTAAAGGAAGTCTCATAATAAATGCTATATCTGGCATCTCTAATAAATAAAGATAAATGCAATCGCTTTCCCCATTTTACTAAGATAATATTTAGAAAAGCAAAATGGCAACATAAAACGTTACGTTTATACCAGCAGAATTTCCACAGAACTCAGCGAATACTGGCAAGTATTGAATAATTTGCATTCTGCACCCAAACATTCTACTTTCTTATAAAACGGTGAGGTATTCCCAAACAACATACTGTGATTGCTTTGCAACTGTCTTATAACAACATTATTTGCTGGCATATAAAAGCGTTAGGCTTCCTTCGCATACACTAGCGTTATTTTCGCTGCAATTCTACTAATAAAAAAATGTCTTGAGTATGTTAGAAAAAAAGCTTATGTGTTATTTTGGTGATTACCAACGATAAACTTGCGTCAGTATTTCTAAATCCCGTTTTGCACTGGCGATGGCTCATAAAAATGAGAAAAATAGATTTATGAAGATCTTAACTACGAAAATACTCTTTCTAGGTTCAGCTGAATCTACTCAACTAATAATAAAAAATTGATAAAAGTGACACATACGAATAATAGTATAGAGATATGATCATGGTTTCCAATGTACTCAGTAATCCAGCACGATGCATTTGAACGGTACATTAGGTCTTATACTGAATATTGCGGTTGAACCTACATCAAACCATACAACCTACGTTCTTGTTTGAGAGAGAGAGAGAGAGAGAGAAGAGAGATGAGAGAGAGGACCGAGACAAGAGAGAGAGAGAGAGAGAGAGAGAGAGAGAGAGAGAGAGAGAGAGAGACTCTCAAGATTGAAATGTACGGTTCCGGTCGATTTCTCCAGAAAATATATATAAAAAAAGTGCTTCTTTACAGTTACCAGGCCACATACATGACGACTCAAAATGGACACACTATGACTTTCAAAATCCATGCAGACGGCAGGCAGCCTTCGTATAACCCACGATGAAAGTCATGTTTCATATCACTAGATACTTACTGCCTGACAATACGCGTTGGCGAACATTTTAAAATAAGCTGCGGCGATGTTCTAACTGAAATAAACTCGGCGTCTTCCTGATTTTCAAGTAAAATCTGGTTCTACGTAAGACCTAATTCCTACTGTACGTCAGCATAATGGCCATGATTCTTATGCAATCCTTCTTTAGTGGCTTGAAATTTCATCTCATTCCTTGCTCAGATTTAAAGATAATCTCAGCTTGCATAATGATGAAACCTCCCAAATTTTATCAGGAGAGAAAAAGGAACCAGACGGTCCACCTTTCTCTCTTTTTGATTTGTTTGTATGGTGTTTTTACGTTGCATGGAACCAGTGGTTATTCAGCAACGGGACCAACGGCTTGACGTGGCTTCTGAACCACGTCGAGAGTGAACTTCTATCAACCAGAAACACACATCTCTCACACCTCAATGGAATGTCCGAGAATCGACCTCGCGGCCACCGAGGTGGCCGGCCAAGACCATACCGATCACGCCACAGAGGCGCTTATCTTTTTTATTTGACGTCGATCGACGCTCCTAAAACCAGAAAACCAGCCGTCCGTTGATTTTGCATATCACCGTCGACGGAACAGTGCTGGGTTCTGGAAGAACTCAAAACTACCTCACGAGAACAGCCGTTCGTGATTGCAGTCTTCGCACAGAGCAACTACTCTACTTGACGTATTGTTAAGTAGCCGTCCACGGCCACGTCTAGAATTGGAAGCTTCGTTCCTTCCCTTTGGTTGTGACGTGATGACAAAACTATTGTACGAAAACTCGAGGGCAAATCTTCAGTTCCTGTTATTATTATATGCAATTTTACGTTGAATACGACAAAGCGAACAACTCTTGAGAATGTTTAGAGTCTTGACTACACATTTCTTTTACTACGTATTATATATTTCTTATAAGAGCCGAATTCAAGGAGTTGAAAATAATTTTAATTTTTTATCAATGTATACCAAAAAATAAATAAAGTACAATATATTAAATGCTTTATGATTGAGTTCTTAAATTTATATGTATTAAGGGTAATAATGTCAAACCCAAAATGAGCATTCTGCTTTCCAAAATAATAATAATAATTAATAAATGCTCATTGGAGCATGAGTCCTGAATTGGAAACTGTTTGATTCCCGATTTTAACAGATTCCCTGAAGCTCTCAGTAGCGATTTATTTTTAGATAAACAGTGTATACCCATACACAACTGTGGGTTTGTATATCCGGTAAAATAATAATAATAATAATAATAATAATAGCAGCGGCAGGATAAGCACCATCACCCATCATACCCTTCACCATAAACGATTTTGTCGTCCCACTCTCGGCACGTTACCTTTGGTGAGGATGAAGTCCGCAGCCTTGCTCCGCCAGTTCCTCGGAAGGGTGTAGAATTTCCTCTTGCCAGACCGCTTCTTCTTCTCGTCCTCCTTCTCCTCGTACTTCCCGACGGAGGCGCCGAGGGTGGAAGTCTTGTCCACGGCCACGCGGGCGGGCTTTTCGACGGCAGCGGCCTCGAGTGTCTCCACGGAGATCTCCTCGGCGATTTCGTTTCCAGGAGGAGGAAGAGGAGGAGAGGACGGTTCGGGACGGAGGGGCGGCGATGGGGAGCCGGAGAAGGACGAGGACGTCGAGGGGGAGACAGAAGGGGTGATGTAGGCGCTACCCTTGTTCCTCTCGATGATGTCCGACACCTGCTTGAGGGTGACCACGTGTTTCTCGGAGATGATGCCCATGCTCAGATCTTCCACCCTGATGGTGGGCACCGGGGACGCCGGCGAAGTGGTCGAAGGCGACGGCAGCTGCTGTCCCTTCAGGTTCTCGGGCGTGCGGTTGAGGGCGTTCTTGTTCCCCGCCTTCAGGTGCTCCGGCACCACCTCGGCGGCGCCGTCAGTGGGCTGAGGCTCGAGGCGCTCCCCTTCGTGTTGCGTCCACAGCAGAACCATGGTGACGATATGGGAGTTGCAACGGCACTGAACTTTTTTTTTTTCGAGATAAAACGATCAAAACCACTTGATTAAGCCACGTTCCAGACTTACTGGAAAGCTGGAAAGACACTCGAGGAGAGAGTTTCCACTTCTCTTCGACTCTCCAAGAAACGCACGTCAGTAAGTTTAATCTTTTATCACAATTTCGGTCCAAATACTTATTATTTTTTTATGTTTTATTCTTTTATTTCACTCACACACACAACGAGGTTAACAGGCAAACTTAATTCCTTCTTCTTTTTTTTTTTTAACGGGACGTCCACTTACTGCGCCCCGCTTAGCAAAAGGGGGCACTGCTACCCCTCTTGCTTCTCCTGCCACAAGAGACTGTGGCACGGCGACGGGGGCACGTTGTGGAGCGATGCTGATATGCCCTCCAAGTTGCTCTTAGGCTCTCTCTAAGGGCGCAGGAGGTCAATCACTCATTTGGAATTACCATTCACACGTTTGAGGCCAAAAGGCTGCTCATCTGAAAAATACGAGTGATGGGCCATGTCTGGGTGAGACAGTCAAGTAACAAATAAAACAACTAGACATTTAAGTAACAAATAAAACAACTAGACACTCAGGTAACAAATAAAACAACTAGACAGTCAAGTAACAATTAAAACAACTAAACAATCAAGTAACAAATAAAACAACTTAACAGTCAAGTAATAATTAAAAGAACTAGACAGTCAAGTAACATATGAGACAACTAGACAGTCAAGTAACAAACAAAACAACTAAACAGTCAAGTAACAAATAAAACAACTAAACAGTTAAGTAACAAATTAAAGCAACTAAATAATTAAGTAACAAATAAAACATAAGACATAAAATTTGGATAAAAGCTAAAAACAAGAGAAACTTACCAGTCCGAATATACGCTCACATGGGATCTCTCAACATCAATTTAAGGGGGGTATACTTTCGTACCAACTAATGCACACAAGAAACGCGCCCAGTCACACCTGCATTTATAAACACGTTTTTTTTTTTTTACTACAGCTGCGCTTTAGGTATACAGTGCCATGTTAAATATTAAGGATTAATACAAAAATATGTTCTAAAAACTGGGCTTTATTCAAATTCCCGATGCGTCTTGGTATTTCTTATTCAGAATGAAAAGAGAGTGGCTTCATTCAGTAACTGAGTAATTCACCAATGGATTATGAATTCTGCAGTTGGAAAAAAAAACTCATTCAAATAAATGTCAAATATGCTTATGAAATGGTCTTCAAAAATGGCTGTCTCAGCTCTGCAGAATCTACAGCTTCCTTAAGGCACTGAACAAATAAATGCCAATGACATAAACTAATAATTACACAAATCTTTTAAAAAAAAAAAAAGACCTTAGAGCTATGATTCACAGAAACGTGACGGAAATATCGTGAAATCACTATAAAAAAAAGGGAAAAGGCCGAGTGGTAAGCGATCATTCTGTTACTTCCTGTCTACGAATATGTATGCTTCAATTTCTTAATTTCTTTATAAATACTTCATAACAAAGCTTCTAAATGATATTTCTTTACAAGGGCATTGAAAATGAACGGGATGATATCCACCGGCTATTCGCGAATATAATTTCCGCCAAACCTTAATACAGAAACATTTCGATGTTATGTAAACCTTCACAGAACAGTTTCAGTGATACATAAAATTGTTGCCCAAGCGCCCTTGAACTTTGCGGTTACTTAATTTCGTGGAAAGAAAATAAAAAAGATGAAAAATCATTAAGAAGGCCTAAACTGCCCATGGCAAGGATACATAACCAGCAACGCGAACCTCACTAACACAGCCAAGCTGTTATTATGTCCTAATAGACACGACATTAGCTTAAAAATAAATGGTGATGGGGGTGCCAAAATAAAGTAAAAGGAATGACAGGCATTTAATGATAACAAAATAAATATAACGTGATATGTAAAGGAAAGGAAAGTGAAGCTTTTAATGAACATGTAGGAATACGGAAACGCAAACGTCAACCATGGAACTGCAACGCCAGACGCACTAGTTCTTTCAATCATTCCATCCTCGAAGCATACTCAGTGCCAACTCCAGTAAGGGAATTGCAGTGCCAGAGTGATGTCAACCCGTTAATCTGTCAATTGGGTCGTTTGTGTAAAAACTGGCAGAAATAACTGTGCCGTACTGATTGATATGAAAAAAAAAATCGTTCAAATGAAAATGCTTCCGCTTGCGCAAAAACCGAAGGCCAAAATTTATATTTTTATTTGTATACAATAGTTCGTAAAACCACAGGTATCGGACGCCATGGCAGCGGCAAATGACTAGCTGCTAGCTAACCTTGAAAGCTGACGCAGAAACGAAAAAAATACGCATCAATAACAACTAAAAAAAATACGCATCAATAACAACTAAAAAAAACCAAAGTAATAATTAACAACTATTTCTATATGCTATTGTTTATATATAGGCAAAGTTCTTTATTTAGACAAACAGATTCCTTTTAAACTATTCTTATGTAGCTATAGCAACAAAACTGTAGTGTTTTGCAAATAATAATATGCAAATTATGCTTCATTAATGCCAAGATAGAAGAAAATGTCTTAGTAATCCTGACAATGGCTTCCAAACCTCAAATCTTTTAGGTTTTTCTCCATGCTTCTGTTTTCCCTTACTTATAAATCTCCCACGCTGTCAAAGGTACGTAAGGGTTAACGCCCACTTTTCTTCATCATTCCTAGCCTAGTATGGACATAATGATAACCGCCTCACCAACACTTAGATGAAATAGCAAAGCAACATGACCAAAAATACTCTTTTATGAGAGCGAACTTCCAAAATACCAAACCAGCTTTCCAAAGATGGAATGCAGAGAGTACGCAAGCCAGGGCCATCACCCTTCCTATCATGCTTATAAAAGAGATAAAGCCGGTAAGATCGCCACTCTATTATATAATAAGCACCCATTACGGCCGTCACTCTGATACCATAAGAAGCCGGTAGCATTGCCGACGCGCGCCTATTATGCTATAAAAAGAGGAGAATGAGATGTGCCGTGTTCCTGGTGAACTATTTGTCGGCTTTTCTGGTTGCAGTGCTTGTTTGTACCCAGCCAGGTTTTAAGGACGCAACTTAGTCACCAAATTGTCCGGAGAGAGAGAAGAGAGAGAGAGAGAGAGAGAGAGAGAGAGAGAGAGAGAGAGAGAGAGAGAAGTAATGAATCTGATTTATTTGTGCTTACACAAAATCAGGGAGATATTTCATATGAAGATGCACACACACACACACGCACACACACACACACACACACACACACACATATATATATATATATATATATATATATATATATATATATATATATATATATATGACACATACATTACATACATACATACATAGAAGAGAGAAGATGAGAGAGAGAAGAGAGAGATGAGAGAGACCAAGAGAGAGAGAGAGAGAGAGAGAGAACCATACTGATGACAGCCGACAGAAACTCACCAAGGATCTTACGGAAGCATAACACAATGTCAAATGTAGTAAGTTATGTTACGTTTCTGTCATTAATCTCCACGCTCGTGGCCACGGACTAGATATTCTTTTATTCCCAGAAAGGGGCTCCATGTTTTACCTCAAATAACAAAACAAACGTCACTAAAATGAACGTCAAACAATTTCTAGGAAAACCGGCAATGCTGTACACAATTTAGTCAATTAATTAAATTAAGTAGTTTGTTACCAACGTAATGAAAGCTTGATGCAAGTGAGACTTCTTAATCTCGTTATAATGATAATACTAATGATTATGATCACTATCATCACATTTTTTACCATTGTCAATTTAGGAGCGGGCGGAAGTCGTTCTGAAACATGGCGTGAAACTCCCTTAGAATTATACGGTTCATTGGAATCAAAACTTGCATCAAGGAATTTTTTAATCTGTCCGAGTCGAAACTGCAACTCCTAAGTATTTTAACAAAGCACTGAAGAAATAATATGCAGGCCATAAAACCGTGTACGGGGATGAATATTCAGAAATCTAAATATACTTCTTCAAAGAGAATTCTGACGTATTAAAGCATAAAGATTAATACAATAATTGCAGATCTTTAGGGCTAAACCACCATTATCATAAACACTTAAACATGGATGGATGGCAGAAATATATTCATATCAGTTATGAAAATTACACACACACACACAAATGCGTCGAAGTCTCCGATCACACAATCAGACGGGCACATGGACGACATATAGAAAACACGCCCGAAAAAGCACATACCACTGTCAAAACTCATTTTCACGCCCGTAAATCGGGTTGGGGGGTTGGGGGGTCTGACTGGTAACACAAAGGAACGACGGGCACAGTTGTGAGAAAACCAATTCACGGGATATACAGTCAATAATGATTAGTCAGATATACAACTTTCTCAATTGAAGAGAACAGTCTCTGTTGACAGTTTATAGCCACAATACATAAATTTAAATGGACATAGACACAACACTTAAAAATCCTCCAATCAGACATCAAACTCTGGAGGATATGAGAACCGAGTAACAAAAAAAGCAGACATAAAC
>NC_061095.1:16564182-16566682 GCF_015104395.2 Macrobrachium nipponense | reverse complement strand
ATACCCCAAATTACCAGATAGCAAAATTCTTAGTACCATTGCTACAGCCATTTGCAAATAATGAATACGTTTTACTCAATTCTGCTAGCCTTGTACCTGATATTCTACCACAGGATGTTGACTTATATATGGTGAGTTTGGATGTCGCATCTCTTTTTACGAACATACCGTTGCAGGCGACGGTTGACATAATTTTAGATAAGATCTTTTACGAGGAAAATGTTTTATATCATGGTTTTAATAAGGATAATTTTAAGAAACTTCTTGAAATTGCAGTGCAGGACACTCACTTTATTTTTAACAAGAAAGTTTTTAAACAAGTTGATGGTGTTTCGATGGGGTCGCCACTTGGCCCAGTTATGGCTAACGCCTTTATGTGCTCTTTTGAGGAACAAATGCTGGATGGTTGTCCCTTATCATATCACCCTCTCTTTTATAAGCGATATGTGGATGACACTATTGCTCTATTTAGGTCCCGAGAAGCAGCTGAAGCTTTCTTGGAATATATCAATGGCCTACATCCTAATATAAATTTCTCAATCGAACATGAACAAGACAACCAACTTGCTTTTTTAGATGTTTTAATTACTAGGACAGAACATGGTTTTAATACGAGCGTCTTTAGAAAAAACGACGTTCACAGGTCAAGGTACTAACTTCTATAGCAGTTGTTCCATAACATTTAAATTAAATAGTATTTCCACGCTATTACATCGTGCTTATATGTTATCTTCCAACTGGCATAACTTCCATAGAGAAATCCAATTTTTACTTCAGTTTTTTAAAAACAATTCGTATCCTCCAGCCTTATTCTTGAAATATGTCAATAACTTTTTAAATGATAAATTTCAGCCACGTCAACTTGCACCGAACGTGCCTAAACTATTAATATATGCCTCTATACCTTTCATTCAGTCGAACGCATTTAAGGTGCAAATACAAAAAGTCATTCAGGAAACGTTTCCGGCTGTGAATCTTAAGTTGATAGCAAAATATCCTAAAACTCTGGGTTCTTTGTTCTCCCACAAAGATAAACTTCCGGCTTTGATGCGGTCTTTGGTGGTATATTGCTTTACTTGCCCGAAATGTAAGATCGGGAAATACGTGGGAGCCACCAAAAGATTGCTCAAAGTCAGAATCGACTCTCATCTCGGAGTCAGTCACCGTACGGGATGTACTTTGAAAACGAAGGAATTTTCTAACATACGAGAACATTGTAATAAATGTAAAACATCATTTTCACATAAGGATTTTCGTATTGTCACCCAAGCGCCCAATGACTATTCTCTCTCTGTTTTGGAGTCGTTAACAATCAAACAGCTTGTGCCCCCATTAAATGGTCAGACTTCTTCCACAGTTCTATATATAGCATAGTTGACGTCCTCCTTTCCAAACCAGACAACGTCACTCAGTTTTTTAACTCCATAGAGATAGGTACTAACTTTTAAGCATTCTTCACTTTTTAATTTTTTATATATATATATTTTTTATTTCATTTTTTTTAGTTCATTTTTTAAATTATTATATTTAACTTTTATGTACTTCAATTTTTATTAATATTAATACTGAGTCTTTTTTAATTTGTATATTTTGTATATTTTACAGCCCTGATGATGAGACCCAAAGTCTCGAAAATTTGGAAAATACATGTATGATGTTACGCTGGCTTTTCTCCATCCTATTCATTTTAAATCTACGACGTTCCAGATGCCCCAACCTTCCTGCATATATATATATATATATATACATATGTGTGTGTGTGTAAATATACATATAATGAATATGTATATGTATATAAATAAAGATAAGATGGATTAGATAAAACAAACGAACTTAATGTTTTTTTTCATAACCCAAAAGAAATATCAAATTTAAAGATTATATTATTAATAATACTATACGTTCACGATGGCATTCAGTGCCTTTGAGAAAACGCCTTTGCGACCTTGGATTTAATATTGCATAAGTCGAATGTTTATTTAAATCCCACATTCCAATGTATAATTATTTAAAAAAACTCTTAATATTAAATTTCAATTCCACCATAATCTTGTAATGACTAAATAAGGCCTTACAGAATACTGTATTCGAGTCACACAAGTGATCATACGTGTGAAGCTATAAGGAGCGATTATATTATATTTATTTACACACACACCACACACACATACATATATATATATATATATATATATATATATATATATAATATATATATATATATATATAACTTTAATGCAGTAAAGGTAAATCTAAGTTAATCGTGACAATTTTCACACAAGAATAAACATCACCTACTCTATTTTTAAATGACATTTTTCAAACAGACAGACAATTACGAAGCATACTATACAAATAAGCAGATGATTATTTAAGAAATACCCTTCATGACCTCTTATCCAAACACACCACTATCGCGTAAATGCTTATGAAATATGCAACCGGGAAACCTCGATGCCAAAGAAGTAACTATCCCATGATTAATTGCTCGCTGAATTAA
>NC_061095.1:16551682-16556682 GCF_015104395.2 Macrobrachium nipponense | reverse complement strand
TTGAATACCCTTAATGATGCTGTCATGACGTGGCACGATAACAGATAATAACATAGAAATTATACCGTGAGTGAATTAGGAAAACTAATTGCCAAAGACTATCAGCCAGACGCCTTTACTATCTATGGCCGTTTTCTATACCGGATACATTGGGCAATATTTTAGAGGCAAAATCAGCTGTAATAAGTACCAATTACAGAAGTAACAGAAAGTAGACACATTAGATACAGCAAGAAGTCACGGCGAGTAAAAGTATAACGGAGGGCAGTGCGGAAATACCAAAAGAAAGTAACAGAAGGCAAAGTAAGAAGCAAGAAATTCCGAAGGAAGTAGAAATCGCAGCAGATGTTAAGTAACAACAGCAACAGTAACAATTACAGACGCACCAGAAACGGAAAACCAATTAAGTGGAAAAGTAGCTACAGGAACAGAGGTAAGTAACAACAATATCACAAAAGAGAAAGAGAGAAGACCGAGGATCATCAGCAAACATTAATATGAAGCAGAATCCAAAACAAAGATGATGAAGACGAAATTAAAATTACATATTAGCGACAGATTCCGACGACCAGCAGAGACATGACAGCAGCTAAAGCAGCCAGCTACACGGCGTACACTGTAAAAAGTTCAAGGTACAGAAAGGGTATAACGATGGAGCTGAGGTTTATATACAAGGTAAAATACCCCAAGGCTCAAAAATACCCCTCTGCATCAGGAGGCAGGGTATTTTTTTTGAATAATATACCCTCTATTACACTTTTCTCAAAATGGGCTTGGTAAGTTTATGTGATCATGTCATGAAAGGAAGTTTTACTCTGTATTAAATTACCACATTGTTACACTGATAGTGTAATGCCCGAAAAAAGTTACTAACAACATATTGGTTTTGAGTTATGGATAGTTTTGAAGCAAGTTCCTACTACAAAATGCAGTACTTGGCAATTTATATTGTAGCCACGAGTCCCTTGATTACACAACCGCAGTTATAATATATACATCCATATATATATATATATATATATATATATATATATATATATATATATATATATATATATATATATATATATATATATATATATATATCACATAATGTGTGTGTTTGTGTGTGTATTACACAGACATACGCATATGGCAGTGTAATATGTTCGTTGTCCCGTAATTGCGCAATTTGCTGCACGCCGCGACTCGAGAGCCCGGGAAATTTCATTGGTGTGCTATGCAGTGTAGATAAGGTGTTGTGTGCTGTAACACTGTTTTAATTGTGGCCTCTAAGTATTAATTAATCGTTATTAGGAATATATCTACACTGTTAACTGCTGACCAAGGTAAGAACACTAACTGTCCATCTATGCAAGCATAAACAGTGGTCCCAACTCTGACTTGAAAGAAAAGCGGCGGTTAGGAGCTTATGTTGGGATGAATAAAAAGAAAGCTGTTTACCATACGAATAAGCGGCTATTCTAAGGATATCAGCCACCGTCAGAATAAATTTAAACAATTATAAGAATAACCTCAGTTGATTATCAAACTGATTTTTTCACACATTTTTAAAAATATTTTCATTGCCAGGTCTTCGTGAGAAATTACTCTCTAAACGATTTTTTTCAATATTTTGTGTATTCATTTGTTTCCATATTATCCATCCCTTTCTATAGAGTTATTAGTAGGTCTCATAAGAAATTATTGATTGGTTTTCATTGTGAATTACCGTCTGCCAGGTAATCAACAGGCAAGAACCATGCTACAGTATCTGTATTCACGTGCAGACCAAATATATTCGCATGCTTATGTATTTTGTAAAATATGTACGTCTCTGTTGCATGTCATAATTCGAGAATGACACTCTTACATTATTTTATCTCGTTTGACAATGAGTCTAGCATATAGCTAGTACGTGTGGTGCGGTTTGCACTGAAGGATGGTTAAAACAGAGACGAATTCTTTTAACATACACGTCAGTAGACTTTAGTACCGAAGTATAAGTACTATTTTAGTTATAATAATGGTGTTGATATGTGAGGCTTTTAGCGGTTTTTACCAAGTTACAACATTAAGAAGCATGCAGTCCACTTTTTTTTGCCACGGCTGTGCTTGACAACTGTGGTAGCTATAGCGGTATATATATCATTTATAATAATAGTAGTTACGATATTGATGGTAGTAGTAACAATTATTAACAATAATTATATCTTCTAAGATCTTATCAAATGTTTTACATTTAGTTCCATCAGCTAACGTATAAATAATCAGCTTTATACAAGTCCGACAAAAACGGACTAATTGATAACTCAATCTCACCCATCCAAACTCCGTTTTTGGGCGGCTTTTTTATTTTGTCGACATGTCTTCGCATCATCTTCAGTATGAGATTTGATTACACATGAATTGGAAGTGTGAATGATAAAAAAAATTTTCTTTTGTTAGTGGATACTTGCTTGGCTTTGTCTACTCTAGACCATTGTTGGGCTAGGAAATACCAAAATAATAACAAAAGGTTTTAATTATGGCAAAATGCCCATACATGAAATGTTAAAATTTATTTTTGTTTGAAGGCTAGAAGTGCCTACAAAAATTTATCATCTACCTGGTAGGTATAATTGTTTGTATGATACCAGTATAATAATAACAATGATAATAATAATAACAGTACTATCAGAATAGCAGGTTTAGTTTTGTTGGGAACATTTTTCCAGAAATAGAGCGCAGTGAATTCATTAAGTCAAGAATTAATTCTTGACTTTTGGGAATTTTATCATTATAGGAAAGTAATGTAGTTCCGAGTGATTTAACTGTAAATTCATTTATTTGAGATTAACCTTACCAATTGTTAAAGATAGCTTATATCTCCATGCTGATAGATGAGGAAGTATAAGCTGTCTTCAACAGTCGGTAAGTAACCAAAAAATAAATTTTATTATGAAAATTTATATATTATATTTTTACATTTTTTTTACGTTGGAAAAGGGTTAAAGTCTTGCTAGGCCCTTAGGTTTTGTATAAACTGTTGATACATGATTTCATTTCACACGTTGTTGTACAGCTTGTGTTGTGACTTGTTTGCTGCTCAAAGTTAATCTTGAAGGCACTGCTCATAATGACTTGCTAAGTTTCAACATTTCTTATGTTCCAGTCAGAAATGTACGAAAGTGAATGAACTGCAATTGCTCTTGTTCGCGATGATTCCCGCCTTGTGGTTGGCTCAGGAGAAGGAGTTTTATTCATCTGCAAATGGGGAGACTTTGGGTTCCACATAGATCGTTATGCTGGCCATCCTGGACAGATTAACTGTATCATTCCAATCAGCGATCGATCGATCGATCGGTTGTTGCTGACAGGATGTGAGGATGGAAACATCAGGTAAGTTTTGTGTAAAAGGTATTTTTCAGTGAAAATGTTGTCTTATGTTGAGAGGTTTTCTGATTTCTTGGAGTGGAATCATCCAGCTAGTGCTGTCAACACACTTCACATGGTGCACTGTATGCATTACTTAAAAGTTTTTTGCGCATCCTTTCGCCCCTTTAGCTACAACCCCTTTCATTCCTTCTACTATACCTCCATTCATATTCTTTTTCCTTCCTCTTACCTTCCACTCTCTCCTAACAATTGTTTCATAGTGCAACTGCTTTGAGGTTTTCCTCCTGTTACTTTTTACTCTCAATTCCCCTTTCAGTGCTGAATGACCTCATAGGTTCTAGCACTTGGTCTTTGGCCTAAACTTTATATTCCAATATTCCAGCTCCTTAAAAGTACTATCTGTAGGACTTCAAGCGGGGAGAGGGGCCTTAGTTGGTCAATACACTAGAATTATCTTACTTTTTTATGGTGCCAAATTCTATAAAGTTTGTGTATTCAAAAATATTTATGAAGGGTCAAGCAATCTTTGGACTTGACAGGGGCTAATCAAATGTCCCACTAGGCAAGTCTAAAATCAAAGTATAGTATTAATATCATCATTATCAGTCCCTCCTTTCATCCTTTCACAAAACATGCTTGGCTATCATCTACAGTGTGCCTCGTTTGACAGCATTTTCTCTTTTATCACAATAAATTAGTCCAGTATTTAGAATCAACTAACTTGTTCCAAAGAAGATGATGGACAGTTAATGGCATCCAGGTATGGGATTGGCACATTGCTTTCTGAATTGTTACTTCATTATTTTATTCCCTTTGGTGCTCCATTGTTACTCCTCACTCAACCCAAGGTTGGCAGTGTTACTTACTACTGGAAGTCGTGAGTTATCGAGAATGACGTTTGTTTTATTCGTGCCGACTACGTGTCATTAGTAGCACGTCAATGGTCATGGTCGTTTGTTTGTTTGTTTGTGTCATTTCTTGTGTTATTGTTAGTCCCTTTGACCATTTTGTGATATGTCTACAAACTGAAATGTTTATAAATACATAAAATGAAATATAAGATAAATGTGAATGTTCTATGAAACTAATAATAAGGTAAAATATACACAAATAAATTTATGGGTGAGCAATGCGTTGTCAAATTATGCAACGAAATACCCCAAACAACCCTCAATTTGACGTCACTGACAGAAAGGTATCGAGGCGTCCTAAAAGTAAGTTTCTTCTAGTCCCTCCCCCCAACCCCTTAGGCATTTTTTCAGGGACATGCCCTCAATTGTAAGGTAATATTGCAACATTTATAGGGCAAAACTAAGAAGTGAGGACACGTCAATGCACATATTAAGCAAATACCATGAGAAACGGAATAGAAATAAAAGACTGAACTAATATGACACAATTATAAAACAAATGAGGAAAAGTATATAATATGTAACTTAGTGTATGAATCCCCCCAAATTCTTCACGTGGTCCTGTCACAGTGTAGGATTAATATTGCAACTTGATTGGCTAAATACATGTCCCCCACCCCCCACCATTTCCCTCACTTAGGAGTCGTTGTCAGAACCAAAAGTTTCCCTATGACAGTGCGCATGAGCAGTAGCATTCGACATACTAATAGTAGTACTAGCAGTTGGATTTTG
>NC_061095.1:16534182-16546682 GCF_015104395.2 Macrobrachium nipponense | reverse complement strand
CTGTCAAATCTTCAAGCGTTTATTGGATATTTTGGTTTCTGTTTTCTTTAAGTTGATTGCCGTACCAGTAATATTTGATCAAATTTCTTGCAGAGTACGTATATGTGTGTGTGTGTGCATACTAAATGTTATAATAACATGATGGCCGCATACACTAATGACCTGGGATATATATGTGTGCTTTTTATATTATGACTGTGTTAATACTTGGAAATGCACATGAACATGGTCACATAGATGTGTATAGAATGATAGAAACACAATCAAATTTGAATACACATGGGAAATAGCTGGGTTGGGATTCTGTCATTAGATTTTCATATTATTTTTCTTCGTTATTCTATTTTCCATTTGTGAAATTATTCATTTATTAACGTACCTTTTATTTTTTATGTATGTGCTTGTATGTTCATAAACTATTTATGCATTTCATGTATGTACATAAACTATTTATACATTTCATGTATGTGCTGTATGTTCATAAATTATTTATACATACGTTAGATATCAATGGAGAACGGCCCCCATAGAAATACCCCGTGAAAATTGGTCTTCATTTACCAGCCAATGGGAGATCGTGTACGAAGACGCTTTGCCCAACAATCCGAAGTTTTCAGCCAATGAGAGAGGGCGATAGAAACGTTGTGTATGGTGGAGGCCTCTGGTTGGACAAAGCAATTCCTTCCCTGACAGGCTGACAGTCACAGTGACAGAGAAAGTGGAGGTGGAGGTGAGGGTCGGACGCAGATTGAGGGTTCCTTCCTTCCTTCATGAAATTAAAAGGATTCTGGTAAGAATATGGAGTTTCTTGGGAAGGCCGTTGTGTACTTTTTTGAAAAAATTGACTTGGCAAATTTCGGTTTGGATTCTGGGGTTCTTGGGCGTATTTGTGGTTCAGGGTCCGTGGCAAAGCCGTCGTCTTATTTTACCAAGGTGCTCAAGGGAGAAAGAGGCCCTGGTGTGTATATTTTGGCTCTTGAAACCGACACAGACGATGTCAGACAGACCTTTTCTATCTTGGGTAGTGTGGAAAAGAACCAGTGTAGCGATTCGTAGGTGCAGCTTAAAATAATGATGTAAAAGTAAAAAACACAAAATTCAGTTGATGGAAATCGGATAACAAGGCTTGAGATGACACGGTACTGAATGCCTTTATTAGAGTCTAAAATTCGACGAAAATTAGGGTTTATTTGCCGCTTCTCAATTTGGGCGACATTGGTCATCAACGGCCAAGTGCTCAGCCTTGCTGAGCCAGTACGTATCACCAATTCGTAACTTGATTTATCCATCAATCTGTAATTAAGGTTACTAGACTAACTACCTGTTGAATAATCATCGCGAATTTGCAACATTCTGCCTAAATTAGGGGAACAACCGCGATCATGGGTCAATTGCCTGCTTACCAACTCGTGGACGATGGCTTTCAGTGCACCTCATGCTGTGCACGGTAGGCCTTATTTGAGGTTCTTTGCAGCGTGCCTTCGGCCCCTAGCCGCAACCCCTTTCGTTCCTTTTACTGTACCTCCTTTCACAGGCTCCCTCTACCATCTTACTTGCCACCCAATTCTAACAATTGATTCATAGTGCAACTGCTTTGAGGTTTTCCTCCTGTTACCTCTTTCAAACATTTTTACTGCCAATGACCTCATAGGTCCCAGCGCGTGGCCTTCGGCCTGAATTCTACATTCAATTCAATTCAACTCTCATTTCTGATGCTATTTAAAGGTACGGCCATTAGTCCAGGCTTGGGACAGTTTTTAACAGATCTACGGCATTATGTTGTGATAATTACTAATGACACTCGTGACAAATAAAGGCGACAAATAAAGGCATGTGTCGCTTTGATTTACGTATTATCTTCGTCATGGATTAGGTAAGTAAATGTGGTTATTGAACTATTGTACGAAGGCGTTTGCCAAGGAAAAAGGCTGTAGACTATAACAGAGGATAGGTAGGAATGAATGACTGCTCTTTACGTTAACGGTATCCATATGTAAATTCCGGGTTTAAGAGCCGTTACATTAACTTGCAATACAGTAGGCCTGGAGGATTGGGTACTGCCTTGGAACGTGGGAGAAGAAACGTATTTCCGTTGACGTGCGGTTAATGAAGACCAATCAGGGTGTGTATGTGTGTGCAGAGTTCATTACTTTGCAAAGTTAGTGTTGCAGTTCTGTGATTTGACTCTTAAAAACTGCAGCGTGGTCTGTGACTTAGTACTTTTAATGTTTGGCAAGAATTTTATCGTATTAATAGAAGTTAATCACGGGGAATATTCCTTGACTTAAATATAAAAATGGAAGTTTAAACCAAGGTACAAGTGAGGCTGTCCAGGTAAAATGAGAGGTATTTGTTGAAATCAATAATCAAACCTTTGCATTTTTTTTAGGCCTTGGCAATCGGAAGTAAAGTGAAGAATGATTCCTCCTCCGTCTGGGATCGTGTCTTTGCTGTGATCTGAAGTTCCTTGTGTGGCAACTGTGATAGGAAAAACAGCAAATAGCAGCAGTTGGGAGAGTTCCCATCGCAGCCGACGGCTGCCCTCGAGAAATAGGTCGGAGGTCAGGACGCCGACGAATCGTCGTTGCCCCTGGGCGATGCGAAAAAGTGAAAAAAAAAAATAAAAAAAAAAAATAAAACCATTATAAGTTTCACCGCCGTAATATGGCTGAATGGAATGAGGGGAAATGCGTCCTTTTCGTCTGGATGTGTTACTAGAAAGTTCAGAGTTTCTGACGATCATTAACGAAATTTAGATAAAGAAGGAAATAATAATGTGACAGATCTAAGAAAAAATAAAAGATAAAACGTAACAGCAAAGGGAAATTCGGTCCTATTGGTGTCCGATATGTTATTGGAAAGGTCAGAGTTTCTAACGATTGTATATGAAAAAATCAAGGTAAAGAAATATATACTGAAACAGACCTGACACCAAATAAAAGATAGAAAATAATAGCATGAAAATATTACCAAATAACAAAGACAAAGACGACAACAATAACAATCGAATAAACAGGAACAGAATTAGGCAGATACGACTCCCCTTCACGAACAAAAATAAACATTATAATCTATATAACGAACAACACGATCTACATCATACGCGAATATTCCCACAACACTTAATACAACCTTGAATTGTAGTGGTCGTCTTCACAGCGTCGCTAAAACCACAGAACTGCTATCAACTACACAAACTCCTTATATGCTAGTGACATGGCGTCTACATAACCCAGTAACATCCCGTAATAATAAGCATCGGCTTTAATCACCTTATTAAGTGCTCTTATATCAAGCATGATTTAGGGTCAGGCACATAAAAAATGTGAATCATATAATATTTTATACATTTCATTAATACAGATTAAGGGGTGTTTTATTAAGCTAACTAGCACTATTTTATGAAGTGAATTATTAGGGCAATATTCGCCTGGGGACGATATTGAATTAAAATGAACATGGCATTTAGGCCAGAGGCTAAGCACTGGGACCTAGGAGGTCATTCAGCGCTGAAACGGAAATTGACCGTAAAAGGTCTGAAAGGAGTGGGGGAAAGTAAGATGGAAGAAAGAGAATATGATAGGAGATACAGTGAAATGAACGAAAGGGGTTTCTACAGTATACCGCATGAGGTGCACTGACGTCACTAGCCCCCCCTCCCCCCTTTTCGGGGTTTGAGGAGGACATGCGTACTTTCTTGATACGCAATACTGAACAATAGTGTGCAACATTGAGAGAGAGAAACCACGTTCTTTATAATTGGCGTTAAAATATTGAATATCTGTTATTAGTACAACAAACAACAGTGTAATAAATAAGTAATCTCCGATAAAATTATTTCTTTTTCGCCCCTCTCTTTCTACCATAATTGCGACCTATAACAGTCTAGTAAGAATTATGTACATAATATACTGTTCAGGTATTTCAAGGAATGCGTCCATTCGTCCCTCTTTGCACTGCCAGAGAGAGAGAGAGAGAGAGAGAGAGAGAGAGAGAGAGAGAGAGAGAGAGAGAGAGCAACCAAATATCCAATACAATGCGAGAGAAAAAATTAAAGAGAGTGCAACAGAAAGACAAAACAACGGGCGCAACAAAACAATTGGTAAAGAAAAAAACAAATGATGGAGCCTAAAATAAAACGACACAACAAAGATATTAAGCAATAAGAAAAAATTACGTCCCTGACCTTCAAGACACGAAGGGCAAATACAACAATTATGCCAATTCGTTCCTTCAAAAGTATACATATTTTTACAAAGAGACCAATTGGGTCAATTGTGTGTATTTTTTTTTTAAACAGTGAAAGTGACACCATGATCACCAAATTACCAATTTCCTAGAGTCTCGCTTTGCTATTTCATTGGTCTGACTTTGGCACTGTCAGAAAACGTCTTAATCGAGTAATCGCCTCTGTTAACTAGCACCATGATTCTCCAGCTGGTTAACATTCTTCTTGTTTCTCGCTTTCGTTTGCTGTTGGTAGGCCAGAGACTGATTCGTTTATTATTCAGGGCTAACCATTATCTTTCAATGATACAGTAAAGCATTTACCGTAATCTGTTTTACGCGTAATTCTAAGTTTCATGCACTTGTATTGTGCCTTCTTCCTCTTCTGAGGGTGGCGTGAAAAAGATGTTAACCTTTCGAATCTCAGCGAGTATTTTGGAATGAAGTTGCTAGACCCGTGACTTTTTTTCCCTTCCCTTGTTATAACGTCAGTATACTCGAGGCTGACTTATTTGGCACTCGACCCCTAAGAGGGAGAACAAGCTTTCTGCCACTACGTAGTCGGTAATGCTGTGTGCTCGTAACTTAGAGCAGCTTGGATAAGAGCTCAAACCTGCTCGAGGGCCGTGATTTATTCTTATAACTAACTGCCAGTTTCTTAAGTAGTCTTATGTATCAGGAAAGAATATATATATATATTCTTCTGTGAAAATAGGATACGTCTTGAGTATAAAAAGCCCATTTAAAAACACACTGGTTTAAAGCAAACGCCTATGTTTCGGTGGACTAATTTCCACCCTTATCAAGTTGGTCCACCGAAATATAGTCCTTAGCCTTAAACCGGAGTGTTTTAGTGGGCCTTTTATACTTGATATATATAATATATATATATATATATATATATATATATATATATATATATATATGTGTGTGTGTGTGTGTGTGTGTGTGTGTGTAAATTCATCCATTTTTTAGGTGACATCGACATGTAGCTACACTTACGAAGTTTTTCCCAAAGGCGCTGAGAGAGAGAGAGAGAGAGAGAGAGAGAGAGAGAGAGAGAGAGAGAGAGAGAGAGCTCCTGAAGCAAAGATGTAGTACACTCAATCGAAACCCATTTTGAAAATCAATCTTCTGAAATAAGCGAAGCATGAAAAGCCAAGTGAGCAACAAAGCAGTACACAACGTAATATTAGACCAAGAATCTCCGATTACAGCTTCCCTCAGTGGGACGCTCCGATTATCTCAAACAAGCTATGAGTCTCGCTATGTCGTTAGCGCAAGATGAATTACGTTCAAGTCGTGGAGATAGAATATTCTCACATTAGGCTGTTCGTGAGACATAAAATGATCATCTCGTATAATATTTTAGCTACCTCATTGTGGCTATGCGGGATTTAGTAAGATAATCCTAAATTTTGGACAATGGTGATTTATTACTCAAGAAGGAAATCCAAGAAACACATGAAATGGTAAGCACAAAAAATATACTAGAAATACAAAATCCAAGTAAAAAATACTGGGGCACAAAAATAACGTCAAAATCAATCAAAATGTATACATAATTATTAGAACTATCTTCATAGCTGGTCTTAGTATTCTGAAATCCCAAAGGCCCAAACTTGAGAGGACACTAACTCCCAAACTAACAATTGAGAAGGGGAATCTGGCCCATTGAGAAGATAATATATAGGCGAAAACGAAGCCTAACTAGAGCAGAAATTATCGACTGGTTATTTCAAGTCCTTGAGGGAGATTTAGATATATCCATTACGCTTTTGAAACTACTTTTTACGTGAATAAAGACCACTCTTGCAGGCATCACAGGACTGGGAAGTTGAAGACATCGTAGGAATGAGTGATTTTTGCAGGCAGGTTTGCACAGAGGGACCTTCTAGCAAGTACCTTGGTTGGACTGGTAGGCTATAAACCGGGAGCTATCCGCGGATCATTATGTTTTCAAGAATTAAAACTTTTTTTTTAACTTTTTTTTTTTTTTCAGAGTTAACAAAACCATTTTCGAATCACTGTCTGAAATGAAGTACAGCGTAATTCAGAGGGGAAGGTCTTTTAGTAAAATTCAATCAGGATAACAAATGGACAAAAACGTATTGATAGGACCAAGGGAGACCAGGAGAAAGACAACGCTAGCAGACTTCTTCTTTTTTTTTTCGGAAGACATGACACAAATATGCGAGATTTCACGCAAACTCATTGAGACCAAGCATCTCTTCAGTGCCAGGATGATGAAGGTGACTTTGCCTACGAAAACACAACAAAGATACCAAAAACTAACACCAAAAAATTACGTATCCTGGCAGCCACTACTTACAAAGGGAGTATAAGATATCTAAACAACATATAATTTCTCTATTTAGCAAGTCAGGATCCGCGTCGCCAGCGTAACAGTGAGGAAACAAACGAAATAGAGGCAAATGGCATCATTAGACAACAGTTCGTCCTGGTGACTTTATAACCAAAAACCTTAATATCACTTCCTTATTATACCATAATTCAGTGCAACTGGCGAAGTGACAGTATGCCCGTTTTTGTCGCAAGGATGGGAAGGCTATGAAAATGGTTAAAGAATCACAATATACAGCCACTCATGTAGGAGAGAGAGAGAGAGAGAGAGAGAGAGAGAGAGAGTGAGAGAGAGAGAGAGAGAGACTACTACATTCTGGCATTCAGAACTTTGCAGGATACAGTATCATTGATGAACAAACAAATACATGCAATTCTTAAATTATACAACAATGCATTTGCTTCATATTCTGGTATTAGTTTCCTAGTAATTTCTTACACAATTAACTTATATATACAATGTCGGTATCTACATATTTGTAAGCTTACAAATCGTACGTCAGGTAACGGAACAACTGCGTGAATTGCTTTGCAATAACATCAGCAACTGCAAAAAGGTTTGTCTTATCACAGGTGAACCTTTGTGCTTGACGTGAAGTGAACATATAAATAAGGAATAGCAGTTCACCGCATTAATTTGTAATAATATAAAAGGACTTTCTTAAGTACGCGTTCTGGATTTTCTGATAATAGAATTTAACAACTAATTTTCAATGCTTACAAAATATAAACTCCATTAATTAGTAATGTAAATGAAACAAACACAAAAAACAAAAGAAAATCAATAATAATAATAATCATCATCATCATCATCTCATCATCATCATCATCATCAGGTCCCAGGTCCTGATGAAGTCCATGGATACTGGCTCAAAAACTTCATGGCCCTGCACCCACGAATAGCAGAACAACTCCAGCATTGTATCTCAAATCACCATGCACCCAAATGGATGACCACAGAAAGAACATCCTTAGTACAAAAAGACAAGAGTAAGGGAAATATAGCCAGTAACTACAGGCCTATCACCTGCCTACCAATAATGTGGAAGTTACTAACAGGTATCATCAGTGAAAGGCTATATAACTACCCAGAGGAGACAAACACCATCCCCCACCAACAGAAAGGCTGCAGAAGGAAGTGTAGGGGCACAAAAGACCAGCTCCTGATAGACAAAATGGTAATGAAGAACAGTAGGAGAAGGAAAACCAACCTAAGCATGGCATGGATAGACTATAAGAAAGCCTTCGACATGATACCACACACATGGCTAATAGAATGCCTGAAAATATATGGGGCAGAGGAAAACACCATCAGCTTCCTCAAAAATACAATGCGCAACTGGAATACAATACTTACAAGCTCTGGAATAAGACTAGCAGAGGTTAATATCAGGAGAGGGATCTTCCAGGGCGACTCACTGTCCCTTTTACTCTTCGTAGTAGCCATAATTCCCATGACAAAAGTACTACAGAAGATGGATGCCGGGTACCAACTCAAGAAAAGAGCAACAGAATCAACCATCTGATTGTTCATGGGGACGACATCAAGCTGTATGGTAAGAGCATCAAGGAAATAGATACCTAATCATACTGTAATGGATTGTTATCTGGGGACATCAGGATGGAGTTTGTTTGGAATAGAAAAATGCGCCTTAGTCAACATACAAAAAGCAAAGTAACGAAGAACTGAAGGGATAAAGCTACCAGATGGGAGCAACATCAAACACATAGATGAGACTGGATACAAATACCTGGGAATAATGGAAGGAGGGGATATAAAACACCAAGAGATGAAGGACACGATCAGAAAAGAATATATGCAGAGACTCAAGGCGATACTCAAGTCAAAACTCAACGCCGGAAATATGATAAAAAACCATACACACATGGGCAGTGCCAGTAATCAGATACAGCTCAGGAATATGGAATGGACGAAGGCAGAACTCCGCAGCATAGATCATAAAAAAACCAGGAAACATATGACAATATAATATAATAATAATAATAATAATAATAATAATAATAATAATAATAATAATAATAACTAACCAGTTTTCCCAATTTTAAAAATAAAAAAAAAAGCCACTAGATCCTGATGATTAATCAAATATCTCCTAGAACTGTTACTATACCACAATAATTCCATCTGAGATTAGATTGCGGAAGTGTTTAGTTACAAAAATGTCCTTTAATAAGCAACTTAACAGCAAAAAATATTTGTAAAAAATTTAATAAGTCTTCTGAAATTTATTAAATTCGTAAGAGACACTGAAACCGAGGAAAAAGGAGAAAAAAATGTAAGAAATAATGAAATGCTGAAATGTCTCTCAAACGAATGGAGTAATAAATACTGAAAACAAAATCGCCCCTCTCAAAAGCTTCATAGAAGAAGCAATTAAAATATAATACGAAGGAAATCCACTCTCTCAAAAAATATAGAAAATACAAATATATACCGTGAAAAAATTTCTCGCCACGGAGATGAACATGTCATAGAGAGAACAATCTATTCCCTTTTCTACGGAATGAAGAAAAAGTAGCAGGAAAGAGACAGAGTAATTCATCACAGTACAAACCAGCAGCAGCAACAACAAGAATAAGAAGCTGCTGCTTCCCATCTCATCATCAAAGTCGAGTCCAGCCCTTCCTTCGTCCGTCTGTCTGTCTGTCTGTCTCTCTCAAGCCACCACAAGTCGAATGCCTGAACGACCACAATGTTAGTTGCATGCGAGCTCCCATTAAGAGAGAGAGAGAGAGAGAGAGAGAGAGAGAGAGAGAGAGAGAGAGAGAGAGAGAGAGAGAGAGAGAGAGAATATATGTGTATTATACTTTTGGTTCAGGAGAATAAATTGAGATGTATAAACAGTTCTCTCTTTCTCTCTGGAGAGAGAGAGAGAGAGAGAGAGAGAGAGAGAGAGAGAGATAAATACATATGTTTAGGAAAATAAATTCAGAAAAATTAACAGCTCTCTTTCTGCAAGTGCCCCCCGTCCCCCACCCACCTAGGTTATAATACTGCACATTTTAGCCTCTCTCTCTCTCTCTCTCTCTCTCTCTCTCTCTCTCTCTCTCTCTCTCTCTCTCTCTCTCTCTCAATGATAAAGAATTGGTCCAAAATTGCCGTTCGCGTTTTTAATGAAACCGAGCGTATGGAGAGAGAGAGAGAGAGAGAGAGAGAGAGAGAGAGAGAGAGGAGAGAGAATATATCCTTGAGCAATATGATCGCATTTAATTTGAACACTCCACAACACACCGCAGCTCACAACAGCGCCAGACGTCTTCCAGTGTTCTTCAAGGACGGAAGACAATAATCCTGAGGAAGGAGGAGGAGGAGAAGGAGGAAGGAGGAGGAGGAGCAGGAGCAGGAGTAGGAGGAGGAGGAGGAGGAGGAGGTGGTGGTGGTATGATCATAAAATGGAAAACGACTAAACTGAAGAATCCAGCTTTTATGACGAAATGATTTGATTATGAAGAGTAAGCTAGCTTCATAAAAGCAATCATTACATAGCAGAAGAACGCATAGTTATAAATTAATACCACAAAAGAAAGAGCTACGATAAAACGAGAATAAGAAAAGGCTGAGAAAACCCAAAACAATGAATTCATGAAATAAAGTAAATGAAACGCGGAAGAAAAAGAAAAACCAATACTTCGAAAGAACGTGCACAACGGACCACAACTGTCATGACGCCTACAACAGTTGACAGGAATGCGTATAAGAAGTATCAAGTATTGCCTATAACGGCTTAGGCGACGATGATGGCTAACCAAAATTACGGTGAGTTTGCCGGCCTAAGGCTTCACAGCCTTCTAGCTAAAAGTTACTTTGAAAGAAAAAACGATAAAATTAAAACAGTGAAAACATGCAGAGAATACTGAAGAATTAACGAAATGGAAACAAATGCAATACAGAAGATATATAATATATATATATATATATATATATATATATATATATATATATATACACACACACACAAACTACAGAATTTCAGTATGAATTGGCAAAATGGCACGACGACACGGAAATACCAAAAATTGACGTGGGCCAAGATTAAACTATTATATAAATATTGTCAAATGTTGACTAGGCACTATGAAAAAGGGGGCGATGGGGAGTGGGGGGGGGGGTGGGGGGGGGGGGGGGCACAAAAACTGGAAAATCAAAACCATACGTTAACAATAACACACCAGAGCCTTGAGATGACAGGCTCCACGCTGTGGCAATTTTTCCTCAGTAATTTTTCTTTCTCTCTCTCTCTCTCTCTCTCTCTCTCTCTCTCTCTCTCCTCGGTTTTCACACACTCATTTATCCCTTCGAGCAAAAACCAAGACAGCTTTATTATTTACCTAGCGGTAAAGTAATGCGGAAGTGAATAAAGGAAAATACGAAATATCTTCCATGTGGGATTTTAAACTCCACGTGCCTTAAATAACAGTAAATAGTGATCAAGTCTCCGGAAGACATGCAGGATAGAACAAAACCAGTCACCTTGGTCAGAGTGAATGAAGGGGGATTCTAATGGCAAGTCTGGAAGGATAAGGGTGTGTGTGGGGGGTGGGGGGGGGGGGGGGGGGGGGGCGGGGGCAGTGAACCACAGTCAGAAAAAGGGGTAGTGGACCCACTTGCTTTCATTTTTGACATTTCATATCCTTTACTCTCTAGAAAACTGTCTTTGGAAATTGCCATCTTGGCTAAGTCTGAACCATTATTATTATTATTATTATTATTATTATTATTATTAACAAGATGTTTCCTATTCATATGGGACAAGCCCGCAGGAACCAGACTTGAAATTCAAGCTTCTAAAGAATATAGCGTTCATTAGAAAGAATTAATGTAAGATAACTGGAAATACAGAAAGATATATTGATACAGCAATTGATGATATAATCATTTTTCTCATAAATTCAAAGGATATCACACTGAAAATGTTAACATTTAGAACAAAATTATTAATGACGCATCACAGCATTCCAACATTACAGAGAGAAGGACATTATAGTAACACAAAACTAAAAGAATAGTATTGCAATACTATAAACAAAAACCGAGGTCACCTAGTGTCAAAAGAGATGATAATAACGATAATGATGAAAATTCTTAATGATACATTATAGCATTACAGCATGACAAAGAAAGGGACATTACAGTAACTCGATACTAAAAGCAAAGGCAATATAGCACTACAATACTACAAACAAAAGACGAGGTCACCGACATACAAAAGATGATGATATTGATGCCACAATCGACTACTACTACTACTACTACTACTACTACAGCCAATCTCATCCGACGCTGACGAAGTGGAAGAAGAAGAAGAAGAAGAGATGGCGGTGACGACGATGATAAAGGAATGACTTTTAACAAATTACCCGCAACATTTTTTCTCCCCGCGAAATAACGCGGCAGCAGCAGCAGCAGCAGCATGACTCGAGGAATGGGAGCGTGGGGGGGGAGGATTTGACGCCTGGTCCAATACTAGTCCATCACGGGACGTAGCCAGGGATCCTTCAAATGGTTGCTTGAGCCGAAGTAGTGGATAATGGTGAGTTCTTTTGTTCTTATATGTATATATACACAAATAACATACATGCATAGATATGTATCTATCTATCTATATATATATATATATATATATATATATATATATATATATATATATATATATATATATATACTATATATATATATTGCATGGATATCTAAATATATATGCCCTATTATATAATAATAATATGATTGATTTACTGCCAGGATTATTTCAAATACTTTTGCCCATTTATTACTGGAATTGTTTCTCCCATACGAGGTTGTAGAGAGGAGAGAGAGAGAGAGAGTCTTCCTGCATAATCTACCTTTGAATCCTATACCAAACTATCATGATACAAGAAGTTTTGCTGCT
>NC_061095.1:16524182-16529182 GCF_015104395.2 Macrobrachium nipponense | reverse complement strand
AAAAAAAGTGGAAGGGGAGACCGGAATCCTATTAATTTTGTCACGTATCGCGAGAAAAAAGCATAGATTAAAAATTTTCCTATTGTGGGAAACTAATTAAACGCTAACTGACCTGAAATTAGTTCGATATAAATTTTTTACCTCTACGTTAACCTTTCAGTATCCACAATTAATCAGCCATTCCGTTAATACACAATAGAATGCCAAACCAACTGGGTTCTTTCAGTAACATCAACTTCATATTTACTCGTTATTTTGACATTTCATCAACTTCAAGATTCCATGTTATATTGTCGATTAAAGCTGGTTTCAGTTCTCATTCTATTTAGCCATGAGAATCTATTTATCAATTCCTGTTAACTTTCAATTACCAACTGGAATAATATCGCATTTAATCCTTCTGTTCCCACGAATTGCAACAAGCATAATATCCCGTCATTCCCATCAACAGCAAGTTAAAAATCTATTAACGTCACACATGTCAACTTCCAATTTGCATTCTACGCTCATTCCCATCAACATCTGCGTCTCTCAGCTAATAAAATAATACAGCAATTGTTCTATCAATTCCAAACTGATGCTGGAATGGTAACTTGTCGAAAACCGACCTGCAATGACTCCACAACAGAAGTAAATGAATGTATAACTGACACAAAACATTGCTTGTAGTTTTGATAGAGGCAGAACGCGGAACCATGTTAATTTCCATGACGCCCAGAAATGAATGTCCAGAGATATTAATACAAAGGACAGTAATTAACAGAAGAAATATCCGTTATGATTATGATAATATTAAAAGGGACATCACTCTTCTAGGAACTTAATGGCTGGAAATAAACCATAACTACAATATGATATGAAATCGCTCTAAATAACTCATAACTATACACCAATGAAATTCAAAATAGTGGAATGCAATAAGGAGATAAATACGATTGTAGCAGTTTTGCAAAATGTTCAGTTATTCTTCAAAAAGACATAATATTCTTTCAAACATAAATGGAAATCTAAATGGGTAAGACCTTTTATCAAACAGTAAATCTTTCGATACGCAAATAATAATAACTTTAATTAGAATGAAACGAAAATGAACAAACTTACACTTAAGACAAATGCACCCGTATGAAGGCTAAGAGAGAGAGAGAGAGAGAGAGAGCTAGAAAGAGAGGGAGAGAAAAGATGACTCATACTACATAAAAAAAAATCTGAAATAGAACACAAACAAACGTCGTTCATTTCAAACAATGAAGGCCCCCTCCCCCCAAAAAAAAATCGTCACACAAAAAATAAATACATAAAGTGAAAATGAACACAAACGAACGTCGTTCGTTCCGAACAAAAGAGGCGAAATCAGGCGCGAAGCAATTGGCCCTTGGATGGTCGATTGAGAAGCGGAGGAAAAATAGAAAATTGAACAGAAAACCAAGAAGAACGTCACGTGAGGAAGACAAATGACGGAGAGACAGAGAGAATGAGAAAATTGGAGGAGGAGGAGGAGAGGGAGGAGGAGTCTAATGAGAGCTGGAGCGATGGAGAATTAAGGAAAGAACGAACGGTACTCGTGACATTAAGGAAAAGTTTTTGCTTGCTGAGGTTTGTAAACAGTGACGCACAAACGTACATACAAACAAGAGAATTTCGAAGTCTATGTAAAGCGAGAGAGAGAGAGAGAAAAAAAGGTTTTGAACTTATTTTAACTTTTAAACAAGGAGATTGGAGGACCGTAAAAACTGGACAGAGAGAGAGAGAGATAGTAGAGAGAGAGAGAGAGAGAGAGAGAGAGAGAGAAGAGAGAGAGAGAGAGACGCACCACTATACTCCAGTCAAAGCATTTCTACCAAAATCAGGCCATCATAAAATCCAGTCCATATGAGACACTTTAACTGATTTATCTTCTCAAAAACCAAGGTAAATTTGACGCAAACCAACAAGAGACGAATAAAATAAAATAAAAAAAAATAATAGCGGATATAAGCTCGATTACGCGAGCGCGTGCACACCAAAATGAAAGGAAAATAAGCTCAAATGCGCGCTTGATGACCAAGTACTATCCGGTCCTACTCAATTCAATCCCGCGCGCATGCGCGCTGACTCAAGATATCTGATATATAAAGACGGTAATGATTTCTTTTTCTTATTTTTCCGAGGGGAGATATTTCGAACGAAATCGGGGAGGGATTGGGTGGGGGGTGTCATGAAGTGGAGGAGGGAGGGTAAGGGGTTGACAGGAAGTGGGCGTTCAGAAAGTAGGTTTATCGGTGTGATTTACGCGCCCGCCGACGCATCTCCCTCTCGAACGCGCTTTCGCGATCGGCTCTCTTTTCCGCTGTTGGTCAACCGGGTCGATAATAATAATAATAATAAAATAAGTAAGTCAAGTTAACTATAATAATAATAAGCCAAATAATAATAATAATAATTTAGATTTATCACAAATTCCCCACACTATAAGTACCACACAGTCGAATTGGAAGGCTGTGATAGACAAAATAATAATAATAATAATAATATAATAATAATAATAATAAATAATAATAATAATAATAATATAATAATAACTGATTTTCGAAATATCAAGGCAGTACGTACGTTAATTATATATATATATATATATATATATATATATATATTATATATATATATATATACATACATACATACCCACACACACACACACACACACACACACACACACACATATATATCTATATATATATATATAATATATATATATATATATATATATATATTATATATTATATATGCATACATACACAAACGCACATATTATATATATATATATATATATATATATATATATATATATATATATCTATATAAATATATATACACTCACACATACACAAAGGCATATTGTTCCCTTTCCTCCTATCCAGAACCTCCCTGTGTACAGTCGCCAACATCAATGACACGAGTGAGTCCATTCATGTTTTTTTTTTTTTTCAAGGTGTACTAAACCTCATTTGCGGTCGGCAGCTACACCTAGGCCCAGCAGCTTTCTAACTTAGACCTTTCCAGTCACTGGTGGGACTTCTCAGAAGTCCGTCTTTTGCTGGTGTATCTGCACCAGAAAGTTGTTTCTTGTAGTCGGTTCGCTTTTAAAAAATGATTTTTTTAATGTCGACGTGTGTGATATCAGAAGTTTATTTCGTATATATGTTTTTTTTATTTAGAACCTTGTCTTTTGCAATATGTAATTGCATTCAGAAAACAGTCTCCTGCATTGTTGTTTGCGGTTAGTAATTCGTCAGGTGGAGTGATATATGAATTCAGCTGTTAATCTCTTGTAATTGTGAATTAAAATATTCAACTCTTATAATCTTTGTCCAAATATCCACCTCTTACTGACATTCAGAACATCATTTTCTCCATTACAAAAACTTTCATATACGAATCATAAACCACCACGAAAATACAAGAGTAAAATTGCAAAAAATAAAAGAAACAACCACATTAATGAAACCTCGTAGCCTTCCCTCATGACGCCCAAACCTGTTACAGACGACTGGCAATGTTAATTTGATCGTCATTGGCGAGTAAATTCATTTTGTCATCATTCGCTAATCTAGGCATTTGACTTTCTCTCGATTTATCAACCAGCTCGGAAAATCGATCTCTCTGTTCATACAAGCCCGTCGATTTCTGCGCAGTCGCAGACCTGTCACTCAAATGAGAGAATATGAAAGTCAAGTGTCTAGAAGGGGAAAAGGTGCCCAAGACAACGGTGCCAAGGGGGTAAGGTGCCTCAGAAAAGGGTACCTAATAAAAGAGTACCTGGAGAAAAGGTACGTAGGGGAAAAGGTTCTTAAGAAAAAGGTATCTAGGGAAAAGGTTCTTCGGGGAAAGGTACCTAAGGAAAAGGTACCTACATAAGAAAAAGGTACCCTAGGAAGTGGTACCTAGCTGGAAGCTACCTAAGAAAAAGGTACCTAGGGGCAGGTACATAAGAAAAAGGTACCTAAAGAAAAGGTGCCCAGGGGTCAGCTACCTAAGAAAAAGGTACCTAAGGAAAACGTGCCTATGAAAAAGGTACCACCTTGTATGCATATGAAGGGCTCACAGGTACATGTGGACTTCACACTTACCTCTAAAGCACACTCTAAATGTGAGAAGAGGATGTGGCGGGGAGAGAGAGAGAGAGAGAGAGAGAGAGAGAGAGTATGGAGAATACCATAACGGAGGGGATGGGGGCATGGGATGCCACAAGACGTGGGGGATGGCATGAAGACCGCCATAAGGGTATGGGTGTGGGGGCAATGGGGAAGGGTGGGGATGGGGGTGGCGAAAATTGGAAACAATGAGGGTACCAAGATTAAGGGGGGGGGGGGGGGGGGGGGGGAGTGAGTCTAGCGAAGGAAAGATTGAAAGGCAAACAAGAGGGTGATTGATGAGGGAAGGATGACGGGAGGAAAGAAGAAGAAGAAGAAGAAGAAGAAGAAGAGAGAGAGAGAGAGAGAGAGAGAGAGAGAGAGAGAGAGAGAGAGAGAGAAGGCAATAAAGGCCTCAAACACAAGAACCTCTTTAAACACAAAACACCTTGGAGACACCGCCCATCCCACGCCCAACGCAGAACGCGACCCACGCCCATTTTTATATCCTCTGTGCGTGAAATTCAGTTCTTTTTCATTAAGTCACACTAATCCTCCCTCCCTCCTTCTTTAATTGAAAAAGGGACCCGAAATACCATGATCGTGGCCCCGCCTTGCTTCCGGGTTCTAATACAGTGTAGAACTTTCTCCTTGGGATAATTATTACATGGATAATAAATTCTGTATGAAGTAATTCATATGTTTTCGGTGTACGGTATAATTATACAGCATACACTATGAAGGATATGTGAAATAAGATTCATATCTTTTCGGTACATAATCAAACAGCGTATTACAATACTGGATGGTACCTCAATTAGGCAAAAGACACATGCCACGTGACAAAGGTAATTAGCAAAAATTTAAACTAAAAAAATGTTACTAATTTCC
>NC_061095.1:16494182-16514182 GCF_015104395.2 Macrobrachium nipponense | reverse complement strand
ATCGTCCTTCCTTCTGCAGAATAATTCATTTCATGTTATCCATTGAATATAAAACCCTAGGTTGTTTAGAAACTGCAAACAGATTTTACACCACTACGACAAAACATATTTAGTATTTATTATCATTAATTGTTATTGCATTAATTATTATTTTCGGTAGGAAAGGGACCCTTTTTCTTTAGGAACAAATAACTTGTTTAAAAAGAATCAAAGGCAGAATTAAGCGAGTTGATTTTATTTGATAATTGTTTTTTCTATTTCCTTACAATTCGCCTCCTCAAGGCTTCAGCGATGGTTTTCGCTTTCTCAGGAGCTCAGCGATGTTTCTGAGTAACTGACCAATATTCATATTGGGAATTTCAAAAAAACATTTATAAATGGTGAAGGGTAATCTTTATTGGAACAGGATATCAGGCGTCCAGGTCAAAGCAGGGGGTGTCGTCGTCAGTGCTGGTACCCCGACGTCCCCTGCCCTGCTTGAACCGGTGGATCCTGATATCCTGTTCCCAATAAACAAGATTACCTTTTTCAAAAAAGGCCATTTTATAATTTTTGAAAATTCCCAATAATAGTAAATACTTGGTCAGTTACTCAGAAACATCGTCTGGAAGCCTGAGAAGCGAATTGTAAGGAAAATAGAAAAAACAATATATAAAAATCAACGTCGCTTCAATTCTGCCATTTCTTTTTGTAACAGTATTATTGCTTTATTATTATTATTAATTATTAGTTATTATTGTTATTATTATCATTATTATTATTATTTTAATTATTAATTATTAATTAATGGAGTAGGAAACCCATTATTCCATGTGGGGAAAAGAAAAACGCCCACAGGGCCAACTGAATTGAAATTCAAGCTTCCAAAGAATATGGTGTTCATTCGAACGAAGTAACAGAAGATAAAGAATAATGTAATCTTTTTGTTTTCATCTAATATTACTATTAATATTGCTTGGCAATATTAATAGTAATATTAGATAATAATCTAATATTACTATCTGAATAAACATTTGTATATTTTATCTTAAATCATTATCATGTGAACAAGGTAAATTAAAGAAAAAAGCCAAACTACGGTAGCCATGACACTTGTCACAGTCCAAAAATGGGAAAAGACGACTTGAATACCAGATACCACCAACTTCTGGAACCAGGACAGGTAACATAAGGGAAACAGTTATGGTAATTTCTTATCTTGAGTCAATTCTTCAGTGAATGAAAAGCTTAAATTAAACTAGGAAAGTCCAAAATATATAGTAGCCATGATACTTGTCACCGCCCAAAAATGGGAAAACACGACTTGAAACAGATAGCACCAACTTCTGGGCCCCGGACAGTTAATAAGAAAGTTATGTATTTCATCTTAAAGTTCTTAAATCACTTAATAATCGCTAAATGCCCTCCCGAAAAAAAAAGTCAAACTACGGCAGCCATGACACTTGTCACCGTCCAAAAATGGGAAAAGACGACTTAAATAACAGATAACACCAACTCTTGGGACCCGGACAGTCGACGACTTTATCTCTCTGTGTGACAAAAATGATAAGAACCCAAACTTTGCAAATGAAGACAGCCGGATTTATATCAACCTTGCATATTCATGAATTATTCCACTTTCCAACGATTAACATGCAAAGTAACCGGGAGAGGCGGCCATCTTTGGGAAGGAGAGAGAGAGAGAGAGAGAGACGAAGGAGAAGAAACCCGAGAGAGAGAGAGAGAGGAGAAGAGATAATCACTTTATTATTGTACTCAGGGAAAAAGAAAATAAATCCACTGGAGAGAGAGAGAGAGAGGAGTGAGACGAGAGAGAGTGTGAGACGAGGAGGAGAGAAGAGAGAAAAGGAAAAAACACCCTATCTTGTACTCACGTGTCTCGATGTTCCACTGTTGTTTCAGGCTGCTTCGCCAAAACACTCACCTAGAACGAAGAGATATGTGATCAGAGGGAAGTGGCACGAGGGTCTATGCAGCGGTCATAATCCTTCATTAGATAAATAGAAGCTAAACTAAGCGGGCTATCCACTGTTTGGCATTATCTGATTAAAGGGGCTACCCACTTACAGAGGAGAGAGAGAACGATGAGAGGGAGAGTGAGTAAGAGAGAGGGAAGCATGGGGGGGAGAGGGGAGAGAAGAGAGAGAGAGGAGGGGGGGGGTGGAGTTGGGTACTATTCATGAAAATTTTTTGTTATATATATGATAGACCCGGTGACAGGTAGATACCTCCTTTGCCATGGAATAATAATTATTCATTACGTAGAGCGTTAACACACACCACCAACACACAGAGAGATGAGAGGAGGAGGAGAGAGAGGAGAGGAGGGAGAAGAGGAGAGGACTCGAGAGGAGAGATGAGGAGGATAGAGAGAGGGTGCTATTTTCATGAATAATTTTTATATATCTATCTGTCAGATGAAAGTGGGCTATAATTAATAAATATTAAATTTATATGCCATTCGTGAATTAGGCTGTGGACTTTTTTAGAATGCGGCAGATTCATTGCTTTAACTTCCCAGCGGTCCCGAACGCGTTTGACATGAGCAAATGCTTGAAAATAATCATTTATGTAGTAATGGTGCGCGTTCACGAGGGTCTTGTTCAAGGTTGCCTGTTTGGAAAAACTGGCTATGGACAGTTTAGTTGAGGCGTTGACGCATGAATGTGTGGAATTTCGTGTGTCGTGTCGAACGAACTATGTTCTATTCATTAATGGACTTGGTTTTAGGCCTAGCGAACGAGGGAGGGAGGACCAAAGGGCATGACGGGAGGAAAAAAAGGCAGAATGGCTAGGATAGCTTCTGCGAAAGTCTATTTTATTTCAGTGTTAAAGTTCCAGGCTGCAATGGGTCAGTAGTCATACTTTAGCCAAAGGGATGGCTTTTTTATGTTTGATATCTTGTAAGATGTTTAATCTTTGGTTCTTAACTTGTCTTTACAAGTGTGTGGTTGTGCCTCACTAGTGTTTTGTTCCGCCTGTCTTTTAAAAACAGGCGGTTCTAGTGGGGGAAGGCGGATCGAGTGTCATTAGGGAACCGGGAGGTTTCCCGGTGGTGGACGGGAACTATAATATTTTGGAGGAAAACGATAATTAAGGTATGTGAAGTAATTACTGATTGAGACATTTAAATTACTGGGGGTTATTTGAGTGGTTTGTTTGGTGTGGAGACTTGAAATTATTCAACTGTACTTTACTTTCTGAATAAATATTATATTTTTTGTAACCTCCGACTCTGATTTAATGGAACCCAGATAGAATGGAGATAGAGAGAGATGGAGAGAGACGAGAGACGATGAGAGGGGCTTTTGAGACCGAGTTGAGAGAGCTCGAGAGGGCTTTTGCCAGTTATCACCGCCAGGCTATACCGCAAATATTAAAAAAAAAACTTCCCCCCCCCCCCCCCCCAAAAAAAAAAGGGGGGGTGGGGGGCAATGTGCCTTCTAGGTAAAGTTCGGTTGGGTCATCAAGAAAGGTAAAGGATAATAACATAACATTACAATATTATATATATAATATAATATATATTACTATATGTTATACATTATGTTCTATATATACACTAGACAGAAAGAGAAATACTCCTTTTCATGAATAATATTTTCATTATGTAAAGCTTCACAGCTATCTTATTACACGAGAGAGAGAGAGAGAGAGAGAGAGAGAGAGAGGATAGAGAGCGAATTAGGACGAAGAGGAGAGAGAGAGAGAGAGAGAGAATTTGACGATTTTCTGGAATAATTTTGTTCTTTGTTGACTTGATGTTATACTTCTTCGGATTCAAGTAAAAATAAAATCCATGACAAAATGAGACGGCATGGAATGAATTCAGTTCCGCCTCAAACGTTTCAAACGCAAGCATCGACAATTATGGCGTTTCTACCACAATTCCTGGTTATTCTTCCGTCAATTCATGACGACTGCAGGTATTTTGAATTCCTCTAATGAAAATTAATCTGAACAAGGAGAATTTGAAGAGGATTTTACATTCTGTATCCTGGAAAGCTTCCAGATTTCGGAAGAGTTTCAGGAACTGTGGAACAAACGAACGAAGACTTAAGGTCGGAAGGAATATCAGTGAAGGATGAAACAGTCACACAAAAATTGGTCTCTGGCCGTCAGGCTCTCCTCAATGGCCTTCACAATTTTGTATCTGAATGCTCACGAGGGTACAATCAAGCACATTCTTACTGGTGCTTGAAATTTGTCTAGTAGTTTACTTTTATACAAAGTTAAATTTTATGCCTTATGCTTATGGATGTAATCACCCTTTTTTAAATATATAATTCTATCTGTTTTTCATTATTCAATATTAATTATTAGTTTTCTATACCGCTTCCCTTTTAGCTATAAGTATCAGACAATTCTAACTCTACTTCTTTTTCTTGTTAGTTTTCTTATAGGGCCTAATAATTCATCAATAAAATGCGTAACAAAAATGAAATTATCAAAAAAAACAACAAATCTGATAACAAAAAGGCAAAAGGCATACAGATCTGCTCATATTTCCTCTTGGACTATGGTTTATTTTATGTTTTTTTCCTTTCTCACCACCACAACCTTACCTCTGTATCATGGTCGACATTCCGCAGATCTGGGAAACTAGCTAAGTTCTATATCATACACGGACGAAATTGACAGTAAATCGCCTAACAGCAGCCAATACCCAGAACTGCAATACATTATTCGAACGTAACCATCCGTTCTCGAACATCATCTGCTCTAGATTACTGTATCCTTTACAATACCCACAAACCTTAGGTGACCTGCTGCCTACCCAACCAGACTCTTCAGACCTGTCACTAATTTCTGCAATGGGCATCGAAGCATATTAGCTAATGGCATCTGGTTATGACAGGTGGTCACCCATCCACGTATAGATCAGACCAAAAATTGCTTTAGTATAATAGAAGAGGGCAAAAACGGCTCCAAGAATGCCATTATACAAGATGACATGATTCCGTTATCCAGTGACCTCCGTTCTCTAGAATAGCACTGCTAAGGTCTATTATGAAAACAGGTATATACCCATGCGAACATTCTCTCTCTCTCTCTCTCTCTCTCTCTCTCTCTCTCTCTCTCTCTCTCTCTCTCTCTCATATGCTTTCTCTCACGCACACACAACACATCTGCCACCCCATATTATCTTTGAAGCCACCCTCTTCCCACACATTCTCTCTCTCTCTCTCTCTCTCTCTCTCTCTCTCTCTCTCTCTCTCTCTCTGAAGCCACCCTACATAGTCACATCCCGCTGGCATCCCCTAGGGCACCTCCGTAGGACCTCCATTAATTCTTGTTAAGTGAATCTCGGGTCACAGACATAAGTTCCAGTTTGTTGGTCTCTCTAGGGATATAAGCACCCACAAAGGAGAAAAAATGCTTCTCGTGACATTTTTTTAGTGAAGTAAGGTGCTGGAATATTCTGGGAATCTTCTAAGGCTATAACTAGATCTTGACTTTATAAAAGGAATAGTGGGCGATACTTAATTTTTGTACTGTGTTGATTATAGAGTATTGAGTTTCATTGGTAATGTCACTTCTACTGCAACTACTACAGAATAATAATAAGTAATAATAATAATAATAATAATAATAATAATAATAATAATAATAATAATAATAATAATATTAATAATAAATAATAATAAAATCCTTTAAATGGCTCACTTTATCTGAATACTACTACAGCTAATATCTACATGTGTATATCTAAATGTTAAGGTATGTCTAAGTATGCATTTAAGAAAGAATAGATGAAGTGTAACAAATTTTGACATTACAGACCAAAGTTAAAATCTAAAGCAAAAACAAACTACCCCGAGGAGACCTTAAATCCCACCTTAAAACCATATATTAAATTTGTATATGCATGTATAATATATATATATATATATATTATATATATATATATATATATATATACACACACACACACACACACACACGTAAATAGCCACATGAAAGGTGAAGAATCAAAGACCAGGTATCAAGCACTTTCATGTATTGCGTACACTTCTTCGGGGTACAAAGTAAAATAAATAAATAGAAACATAAACAAGAAAATTTCACAGAACAAAGATCAAAGCCATTAACAGGCAAATTACCGTTACAAATTGTCACTACCAAACAAAGTAAGATACTTTAAAAGTGCTTAAGAAACTGAAACTTGCAGTTAGTATAAACAGGCTGTTGCTAAAAGGTGACATTGTATTTCCCCTACAATTTTATAAACAAGGTAACTATCTAATTTAAAAAGACCTGAACTCAGATTCATTAGTTGATCGTTAAAATGCTTAATAAATGCAGATTCAATTATGTTTCTTTTTACAATATGGTTACAAAATATTACTTCAGATGCATTTTTCCAGTCTATACTATGGTCAAAATCATTCATGTGTACAAATAAAGCACTCGTCGATTGACCTGTTCTAACTGCGTAACGGTGTTGTTTTAGACGGTAATCTAGTTCTTTACCAGTTTGACCAAGGTAGTTGTAATTACAGCCAGCACAAGGAATTGTGTAAATGCAGCCACTAGTTTGTTTTGGGGAATTACGCACAATGATATTTTGAAGTGTTCCTGAATTTTTATATACCACATTTATCTTGAAAGTTTTCAGTAATTTCTGAATAAAAGAAAGATTGACATTATATGGCTGTGTTAAGATATTTTCTCTCACAAAAGGCTCCCTATTGTTAGTGGAATAAAAAATATTTCTAGCTTTCTGCAAAGATTTGTCAATTTAAATCTTTGGGTATTTTAACCTATTTCCTACGTCATAAATTTTACAATTCTCGGAAGTCTAGGAATTCCGGACTGCATACCGTAGTGCGCTTAAAAACATGCTACAAAAAACTGAGAGTTTTACATTAACAGCGTGGTCTGAATAATAGTGGATATAAGAACAGTTCTCCTCGCAAAGTGCAACCTTACCATATATGTATGGTCTTATTAAAACGCACAAGTTTGGTAATCCTGTCCGCCCAATAATCAGTTCGGTTGGTAGTGTTTCATATAAACTGTCTAAATGGTTAGTTAGGATTCTTATGCCTATTGTCGGAAACATATCTAAACAAAATCACATAAATAAAGAATAATACCGATTTTGTTGAAAAAACATCAGTAATGCCTGACGTAAATTACGACTTTAAAATGATCAGTTTTGATGTTACTCTTTATTTACCAATGTTCCAGTTGATGATTTGTTGAACTTTTTTAGCTGACGATATTAACAAAGCATATTTTACCTTTGGCTTCTGGACAAAATTTTAGAATTGATAAATTATGCGTTTAAAGATGCAAGTTTGTTTTTTAACGGAAAATTATTACCATTAAAAGTTTGGAATGGCTATGGGGAAATCCCTTTCCCCCCAGTACTTAGCAACTGTATATGGAATTTTTTGAAGTAAAAATATTACCTGGTATTTTGCCTAAGGGGGTTCTTTGGTTCGATATGTTGATGACATATTCTGTGTTTGGCCATGAGCGAAAATTTGAAACATATTTTTAGAAAAGTTAAATAATTTGGTAACCCTTCTATTAAATTCACCGTTTGAAGAAGAAAATAATTGTTCATTACCGTTTTTAGATGTTTTGGTTCATAGAAGGGATAGAAGCTTTGTGTTTGATGTTACAGGAAACCTACCAATGTCTGTTCTTATATCCACTATATTCAGACCACCCTGTTAAGTAAAACTCTCAGTTTTTTGTGGCATGTTTTTAAGGGCACTACGGATATGCAGTCCGGAATTCCTAGACTCCGAGAATTGTAAAATTTATGACGTAGGAAATAGGTTAAAATACCAAAGTTTTAATGACAAATCTTTGCAGAAAGCTAGAAATAATTTTTATTCCACTAACAATAGGGAGCTTTTGTGAAAGAAAATATCTTAACACTGCCATATAATGTCAATCTTTCTTTTATTCAGAAATTACTGAAAACTTTCAAGATAAATGTGGTATATAAAAATTCAGGAACACTTCAAAATATCATAGTGCATAATTCCCCAAAACAAACTAGTTGCTGCATTTACACGATTCCTTGTGCTGGCTGTAATTACAACTACCTTGGTCAAACTGGTAAAGAACTAGATTACCGTCTAAAACAACACCGTTACGCAGTTAGAACAGGTCAATCGACGAGTGCTTTACTTGTACACATGAATAATTCTAACCATTTTGTAGACTGGAAAAATGCATCTGAAGTAATATTTTGTAACCATATTGTAAAAGAAACATAATTGAATCTGCATTTATTAAGCATTTTAACGATCAACTAATGAATCTGAGTTCAGGTCTTTTTAAATTAGATAGTTACCTGTTATAAAATTGTAGGTGAAATACAATGTCACCTTTTAGCAACAGCCTGTTATACTAACTGCAGTTTCAGTTCTTAAGCACTTTTAAAGTATTCTACTGTTTGGTAGTGACAATTTGTAACGATAATTTGCCTGTTAATGGCTTTGATCTTTGTTCTGTGAAATTTTTCTTTGTTTATGTTTCTATTTATTTATTACTTTGTACCCCGAAGAAGTGAAAACGCAACACACGAAAGCGCTTGGTTCCTGGTCTTTGATTCTTTACCTTTCATGTGGCTATTTACGTACATATTTGTCACGTGCGTTTGGTGACTTATTGTGAAATAATATATATATATATATATAACTATATAAATATATAATTATAATATATAAATATACATTAAATAATATACTAATAATACATAGTATATAATATATATATACTATATATCTATATATATATATATATATAATATATATATATATATATATATATTATATATATAATATATATTATATATATATATATTATAATAATATATATATAGTATATGTATATATAATATATATATATATATATATAGATATTATATATTATAGTATAACAGAATCACGAAAGTTAGGAACGTGATAAATCCATAAATAAGATAAATGCCACGAAGGAAAAATAAACGAAGGAGTCTGCGAGTATCTTTCGGCTGAAAAGGCCCTTTAACTGAAGCATGCTACTCAGTAGCTGCTTCAGTAACAAGGTCTTTTTCAGCCGAAAGATCTCGCACGACTCCTTCGTTTATTTTTCCTTGCGTGGGCATTTAAAATACTTTATATATGTAATAGTATATAATAATTTATGTAAATAAAGATTGTTTTTCCAAACTCTTATCTTTTAGATAAATGTTTTGCTAACACACATTTAAAATAAATAAATAAATAAATAATATAATATTATACATAATAAATAATATTATAATATTAGATATATATAGATATACTATATATATATATAATATATAATATATATACACATTACATATACACATACACATAACATTCTTCCTCATCCACAGGTAGCAAACTGAGAACATTCTTCTCCTCGCATTCTTCTCCTCCTTTCAAGTGGGTTGACCCGGAGGCAAGGAAATCCCTAAAAGGCACACACACACACGATCTCCTTCCCCCTCAAGAAATAGGTCTCTAAACAGCTGGAAACACGACCTTTCCATATCCACCCGTCAGAAGGTTCCGTCGATTGATTGATTGATTTTGTCCGCAGCGTGGCGTCACGTCAAACTCGTTACAGACTTAAAAAAAAACAGTTTCTTAATATTAAAGATAAATTAATCAGATTAATTTGTATGACTATTCCCTCCAATTGCAATTTCAACTTTAAATGTTCCCGTAAAAATATCCAGCAGTATATTGCACATTGAGTGATAATGAGAAATTCAAATTGTTAAATAAATAACCTCTCAATGTTATTAACAGAATGAGATCATTTTCAGCCTTTAGGATGACACCTCTTTTCTAAAGTCAAATATTTTCATTGCAAGTGATATCATCATCATCATCATCTATCATGATACAACTTCACTGAAATTTGACAACCCCACTGCAATGAACACCCTGACTCCTTATGAGAAATGATTCCTATCAATAACTAAATGGACTGTTATCTGCAAGTCACTGCACTTCTAATACGAAAGAGAACCCGATGAGAAACACTCTCAATAAAATACAAGTAACTCCTATTATAATTAGGGAGTAAATCATTTAAATGATAAATTAAGAGTAAATAATCAAATTATAAATGTCAAAACAATATTTCAGATAAATAATTACAAATAATAAGGTTTGTATGTTCAATTAATAATTTAAGAGTAAATAATTCAAATAATAATTTAGCAGTAAATCATTCAAATAATAATTTAGGAGTAAATCATTCAAATAATAATTTAGGAGTAAATCATTCAAATAATAATTTAAGAGTAAATAATTGAAATAATAATTTAGGAGTAAATCATTCAAATAATAATTTAGGTGTAAATAATTGAAATAATAATTTAGGAGTAAATAATTCAATAATAATTTAGGTGTAAATAATTCAAATAATAATTTAGGTGTGAATAATTCAAATAATAATTTAGGAGTAAATAGTTCAAAAAATAATTTAGGAGTAAATAATTCCGCTAATAATTTAGGAGCAAAAAACTCAAATAATAATCAAGGAGCTGAGATGAGCTAAACGTTAAGTCAAGAAATTAATTAACCATCGCCTGGAGAGCGTGTAATATGTTCCCTCCACAGGCAAGTTCCCATTACATCGACTGGGGGCGGACGAAGGTGAACTGGTGGGCGGGCTGGTGGGTGGGGCGTCGGGAGTGATTGAGGGGGCGTCTATTTACATGGTTCCGGTTGATTTTCCCAGGTATTCTGTTGTGTTGCTCCCGGGGGCGCGCGACGATGCCAATGAATAATGCAGTAGGTTTAGAAATCAATGGGTTTACGGATAATAGCTACGAAGACTAAGACTCCAATTAGGCTTAAATTCCTTCAGTTAAGTAGGGAGAAAAGGCTACACTCAGTATAATTCATTCAACTGCCGGCATGGGAACGTGTAATTCTCATTCAGCTCGAGTGAGGTTGCGTTCATAATGCCTTATTTGCGTTCAACGAGATTATTCAAGTAACGAGAAAGCGTTAGGTACAATTATATATAATATATATATATATATATATATATTAATATATATATATATATATATATATATATATATATATATATATATATATCTCAAAACCTAATACCGCTCTTACCTTTTTCTAACGAAATTGAAACCAATATAACATCAAAGTTAACGAGATTAAATTTCTCAAGTTTCACTTATGTAAATACACAGATTATTCTTGTTTACATCAAAAGACTTTACGCATTTTTTTATACGATACAAAACAAATAAAATAAAAGACATATTGTCAAATGTGAAAAAAAGTAATGGTAATCATAACAACCAATATCAAAGGCAATAAGGCAATAATCTATAAAACAATGCATAAAAAAATATCAAAGGCAATAATTGATAAAACAATACAATAAAAATTATGAAATAACGCCTTTCTCTCAAAATCGGAATCACTTGTTAAAAATATGATGTAAATATCCCGACAGAAAAACAATAAAAAATATGGTAACCATATCATTGCCTCATAAAATAAAAATGATCAAAACGAGCATTATTACATCTGTCTCTTCAGCCGTATCGTTTTCGGAAAACTTCACGTTGTGGCCCCCTTAAACTACCCTAATATTCATCTTATTCAGGGATTTAATTTCATTTCACCTATCGGCTTTCGATATCTCCAGTTCTCCCATTTCAAAGGTCGATGAGGAAGGCTACCTAATTTCCTTCATCTAAGGGGAAAAATTAACATTAATTCCCCTAAAATACCGATGATTTTCCGATCTTCACGATTGAAAGGTTATCTGACTCATGGAAAACGAAAGCAGCAAAAGAATTCCAAGTCTGACGGAGGGAAAGAAAGTCACTGAAATGTTCAAGGAGGGGGACTCATGATTTTTACTAGGTAAATGCGGGAAGACATGGCCTGACAGGTGTTTCGTGACAGCATTACTTTGGTATAGCAAGTTGCATTTTCAAGCTGCTTGCTTAGCTCCGAATTAGGTTTAATTTGGCCCAGATGCAACCATATTCCATATTTGGGGACGTTACTCTCACATAGGCTAGTTCTTCATTCACATAACAGTAAAGAAAATGTAATAAAAAAAAAACACTAAAAAAACTTTCTGCATTTTCGTCAGTAATCCAGTTGTACATCGTCTGTCTATTAAAAAAAAACCCTTCAGGCTTAAAATACTTATACATAGGTACTACGTCACCTGAGTGATTCATACTTAGTAGTAGGTTGTTGAGCAACGCAACGATTGTGAAAAATAAAATTTAATAGTTACCCATTGTTAAGAGAAATAAAGTTTTCTTTCCCTCTTCGAAAATCGCTAACAGAAAACGGATACAGCTTCCTCTTAAAGGGGAGCCTTACAAGTGTTTTCAACCTTCCATGAAAGCTAAGGAAATGGTATTATTACACCAGCATAGTACTCGAGGGGGAAAAATAACTTTTGAAATTAACTCTACCAAACAAATTGCAACGCTGAACTTCGTGATGCAAACAACACAATCTCGCATAACGAAAGAACTGTACCTAACTCTTGAAGAGTCAGCACTCGTAACCAATGCTAGGTACTAAAAGGGCGTACCTACATCTTTATCAATGACAGATATTGGCCACAGCACTGAAGAAAACTAGACACTTGCAGCGGATTGCATTAGGAAACCATATGATCGCCTGACACGTTTGTTTATTTCCCTCCCCAGTAATGAAGCATTCTTGTTACCAACTCGTGAGCCTTATTTTTTTGTGTTTTCCAAGAAGCCTTTACTCACAAAAAGTAACGCAAGGAGAGAGAGAGAGAGAGAGAGAGAGAGAGAACGGACTGAGATCTGAGAGACGAGAGAGACGAGAGAGACGGAGACGGAGAGAGACGAGAGACGAGAGAGAAGAAATGGGGTGGGGCGAGGTCTTGTCGTTTCCAAAATATAATCAGAATAAAAGGACGGACTGCTTAGTAAAGAATAAGTACTACAGGGCAAAATCGTAGGTTAAGCTACTTACAAAGGGGTGGGAGTGACGTAATATCTATTATGTAAAAAAAAAGGGTAACTCTTTTTTTGCTTAGTAAACGTAACAATAATAGAGAAGGAAGGATATAGTATTTTAATTCACAAAATGTAACTGTTTTTATCAGACATCATAACTAAAGGAGGGATAATCACGCAATGGTTAGTAATAAAGGTAGTTGCAATAAGGTACTACAGAACTGAAATTTACCGAGGTTCATTGAATCAGGATAATCCTTTAGCCATTGCACTTTATCACTAAAATTCTACAGTCATGACGTATTTTCTAAGTGAATTTGCTCTTACGATAGGAAGGATTACTGATCTCTCAATGTTAATTCATTTATAATCTGTAAGTCTCTGTATCTGTCTCCACTGGCAATGCTTTATATTGAGTTTTCCATCGCTTGTATATTTCGGAAACACCTCATTTACTAATAGTTCAATAAATTTGCCATTGTTTTCAAAAGCGTTTGAGAAGAAAGAAAATTTGCCAAACCATAGTTATACCTATTATGAAGGAAGGACGTTATAATACCCAACGAGTAGAGCATCTCCAAATATCTATAATAGTATACGTTAAAACCTTTCATTCTCTCTCCCGACCAAATTCTAAAGAAAACGAAACCCTACGGCAAATTTTATGGGTAACAAAAGAGAATTGAATGTGCAATTCTCTTAAAGTCATAGCAGAAATTAAGGTCCTTTACAAACCGTCAACAAAATTAACTTATACGCATAGTTATGAAGTATATAAGGCTATCTTCATTCATGTGGCCTCAAAAAAGCATAAAAACAATTAAAACATCAAAGCAAATAAAAACAAGCGAACATCAAAATTTAATTCATGGAACAAAACAGAAATTATATAAAGATATTAAAATTAAATATAAAACTGCCTTGCTTTAATTTTAATTATTCCGCCTATTAGTTCAACAAACCTCCATAAAAACTTACTTTGTTATTGACATCGATGAAAATGAACCTTCAGGTGCGCGAACACCTATTTCAATACTTATTGTATGTTTTAAATTCAAGAAAATTAAAAGGGGCTTAGTCAGAAATAACATATCAAATACATACATATATCGAAGACTATACTAATTAATGACTTTATCACATAAATCGTAATATAATATAAGTACTAGACATCGTATCAGTGATATTCATGTACGCGTAAAACTGTACTTATTAACGACCCATGTTCGGCGCTAAATTTTTCTATACACACTTGCCTCGCTAGACGCAGCATCCAATTACCGTAATCTTGGGTCCTCCTGCAGGAGGCAGGGAAGAAATGTTACTTTTCCAATAAGGAGTTATTTACTCGCCGCTGAGTTGCGGGACTTCTAAAAACTACCGCTTGGGATGAGAGTTTTGTGGGTTCGTAAGTAGAGCATATGATTAGTTTTTTTTTTTTTTCTGTGTATAAATAGGTTCTTCGAACGACACGAAAATTAGGCTTGATTATATACGTTCTTTTCCAAGAGATGATAATAATAATAATAATAATAATAATAATAATAATAATAATAATAATAATAATAATAATAATAATAATAATAATAATAATAATAATAATATTTTATAAAAATCTCATAATCCCGTGAGTCATCAATATGACGAAGAAATCCACAATGTTGTCAATGAAATATATATTAAAAATATATACCATATGATACATATTTACACTGAAACCACTGTAGAGTTCTCCACCACCACCACCACCACCACCACCACCACCACCACCACCACCACCACCACCACCACCCAACAACAACAACAACAACAACAACAACAACAACATCAATAACAATAATAATAATAATAATAATAATAATAATAATAATAATAATATATTCTTATTATTATGTACAATGCACATACAGTTATGGACAAGCCACAGGCCAATACACTTACTAATTGAGCTCCCACAAAATTAAATGCCATATGAACATTACCAGGTTACGCATGAAATAAATACAGGAAATTAACTCTATTCATTAATATAATAACTATGAAGAGAATCCCAGAGAGCCAGAGAAACTTACGTAAACCAGCCACCATACAAAAGAGCTAATTCCTAAAAGAACCGGCGTTCCCACCATAAGAAAAATAGCTAAATCCTAAAAGAACTGGCGTTTCCATCTTCCACGAGAAAGCTTGACGTCTCAGTGCCTATTTTGTTAGCCCGGCCTGAAGGGAAAATTGATCAGCTACCATAAAACATCGCTCTATTTACCTGGCTGTAATTAATGTGCTGAGAGAGAGAGAGAGAGAGAGAGAGAGAGAGAGAGAGAGAGAGAGAGAGAGAGTTTCCTTTCTGATATAACCATGTTTTGTATTCATTTTTTCTCTCTCAAAATTGAGAAGTTTCCACGCCCCTACGAAAGTTAGTACTTTTTTTTTTTTTTTTTTTTTTTTTTTTTTTTAGAATTCTGAACACGTTTACACATATTTTACTAATAAAGTACATAAGAAAGGAAGCTTATGCGATAAACTATAAAACAGCAAGTACAAAATAAAGTAAAATGAAGGGAAATTAAAAAAAATATATATCAACAAGAGTTCATCAGCTGTTCAGTGTCTCATGTGACATCACCCTCTATATACTCATAATACAATTTTACTTAAGAATACTCAAGTAATCAATTTATCTTTCCCTTCCAGGTAGCTGAAAATACATCCCCCCTTATCTTTCTGCCTGGAAAAAGCACGTGAATAACTCTCTCTCTCTCTCTCTCTCTCTCTCTCTCTCTCTCTCTCTCTCTCTCTCTCTCTCTCTCTCTCTCTCGCTTCATAATTACCCACAGCCCCGCTGGGGAAAAATTACCAAGAAGGTAAATCTCGTTATTTACAACAACACAGCCTTCCTCTCGGCAGTTCATCTTGCAGTTTAAGAGCCTTCTTACGCAACGCGCTCTCCTTCCTCCTTCCCCTAGGGAGGGGGAGGGGGAGGGGGAGGGGGACGGGTGGGAGTGTTTACTCCAAGAAATAAACTGGGGACGTGGGCGTGAATCCCCAGCTAGGGGATTAAGATCTTCCCACGTTGCTTGGCTAGATGGGGAAATGCTGCTGTTTCACCCTTTCAAGATGTGGGACTTTTGTTTCGTTTCTTTCCTGATGCTGTGGTATTTAAAACAGACTAACTGTAGTTTTTTCGATGTCAGTTGTATATCTAGTTTATCTGTTTCTTGGCAATATTTCTATTACGGTCAAAATAATGATACACGTAAATGAATACGATTTTTTTTTTACTTTAACCAAGTTTCTAAAATGTTATGGTTATTAACTGCTCTTAATCCTCTTATCTATTACTTATTTATCTATACGAGCAAACGCAAACGCAAACGCAAACACACACTTTATATTTTATATATATATATATATATATATATATGTATTATATATATATATATATATATATATATATATATATATGAATGGAAGCCAAAACCTGTATCCATTCATTTTCCTGAAGAGTAAAACTCTGTCTTCCTAACGGCCATAAAACTTCACTGTCGTCTGCAACAGAACATTTAAAAGATACGTCAATACTTGTAACACAACTTAGAAGAAATAATTCACGACCCTATTTCTCACTGAACACCCAAATTCTAGATATAATAAATAGCTGCTCTAATCATGCCGAGCCCAAGGAACAAATATGCAAAGAAACCCCTCCCCCCCACAAAAAGAAAAAAAAGCAGAGAAAAATATGAAATGTAAAATAACTTTTCCTTTTCTCGTCCACATTCAATTTCCCCCAGTTGGCATCTCGAATGTCACGCAGTGCTGCAGGTTTCAAAATCCATTTGCCAGTGGATATTCTACACTCACTTTCATTTACACCGATGTTACGTACATTCCCAAAATACTCACGCAGACAAACATTCCCAAAATACTCACGCAGACAAACATTCCCAAAATACTCACGCAGACAAACATTCCCAAAATACTCACGCAGACAAACATTCCCAAAATACTCACGCAGACAAACATTCCCAAAATACTCACGCAGACAAACATTCCCAAAAATACTCACGCAGCAAATTAAAAAGACAAACATTCCAAAACATACTCACGCAGACAAACTTCCCAAAATACTCACGCAGACAAACATTCCCAAAATACTCACGCAGACAAACATTCCCAAAATACTCGCGCAGACAAACATTCCCAAAAATACTTACGCAGGCAAACATTCCCAAAATACTCACGCAGACAAACATTCCCAAAATACTCACGCAGACAAACATTCCCAAAATACTCACGCAGACAAACACACATCCATGAGAATGGAATGGAATTTGAAATCTAGGCCATAGGCCAAGCACTGAAACCTATGAGGTCATGCAGAGCTGAAAGGGAAATTGAGAGTACAGAAGTTTGAAAGGTGTAACAGGAGGAAAACCTCAGAGCAGTTGCACTATGAATCAATCTTCAGACGAGAGTGAAAAGTAATGTGGAAGAAAGAGAATATGTACGGAGGTAGTGTAAAAGGAATGAAAGAAGTTGCAGCTAGAAGCCAAAGAGATGCTACAAAGAACAGGACAGTCCATATAATTATATATATATATATATATATCTATATATATATATATATATATATATATATATATATATATATATATTTTTTTTTTTTTTTTTTTGCAATTAGACCCGGTGACTTAGAAACACGACTTCGGTTACTTTGACTGGAATCTCTATTGCGCCTCTGTTGAACTTAGCGATGAGTGGTGTACCTGGAGGTAAGTCGACTGTAAAGAATGTCGCAGCTGAGCAGCCATGGCATTATATAGTCATCTCTAGCAATTTTCAGAGAACTGCAGAGATAAAAAATTAAAAACGTTTAGGAACCCCCTTCTCATATGGGAAAACGGAGAGTTGGTAAAGAAATTAAGTGCATACACGAGATATATATATGTATATATATGTATATATCTAATAAAAGGAGCCCATAAAAACACCAAAATGTAGAGAGAAAAGTACTATATTTCAGAGACTGCTGTCTCTCTCTTCAGGTATATGAATGAGAAAAGTTTACAGAAAAGGTGGTATTTATACCAGAGATTCGTCCACAATTAAGCCAATTTAGGTCACCCCGCTGATAATCTTCCTTTAATCTTCTTAAAGCGTTGGTTGAATGAACACTGCATCGACGATGTCCGATGTCCAATTCCCTTTTGAGATGTTCATTACCTGCTTCTCTGGTATTAAGGCCGATTCCATCATTTGACTCTTGTACCGGCAGTTGCTGCTATAAATTACACGTGACATATTCCAGTTTATTCTATGGTTATGGTTCATTTTTATATGGTTGAAAATAGCCGAGTTCTGTTGTCCATACCTAACTGACCGTTTGTGTTGTATTAATCTCTGGGTGAAGTGATTTACCTGTAAATCCGATGTAAGATTGGTCACAGTCCCTGGCATGGGATCTCTTTTTCTCCCAGTCACATCAAACATTCGGAAGACTTTTGTCACAAATTCAGAGAAGCACATATAACCACTTCACAACATAAAACTTTTAAGCCTTGACGTAGACTCCCTATTCACAAAGTAACCAGTACAGACGTCTTTTCAGTTTTTAAGGGAAAAAAAAAAAAAAAATTATCCCCCTATTCAGATCATTTCCTTTGGCACTTGACAAAAAATAATTAAAGTTAGTTGAATTATGTGGATCTAATAACGTATTTTCATTCGGGGAATCATTCTACAAGCAAAAACAAATTCGGGTGGAGTATGGGTAGTCCTTTAAGTCCTATTTGCCAATCTGTACATGGAATACTTTGAAAAACTACAGTAATAAATGCAATAAAACCCAAAAACATGCTCGTGGAGAGATCGTGGATGACATACTAACATTTTGGATAATAAGTGGGGTATTTTAATGAATTCCTCTCAAAATTAAACGCATTAGTGCCACCGCAGCATCAAATTAAAGTTGAAGGGGAAACAGACAACAAAATTCCTTTTCTTGATGTTTTAATAATCAGAGACACGACAGAATACAAATTTACTATATACAGAAAACCAACGTTCTCACTTTCATATATTCACTACTTTAGCTATCATGACAATACTATCAAGATAGGTGTAGCTAGCAACCTATTCTTAAGAGCCTTACGAATTTGTTCCCCAGATTTCCTGGAAAAGATTTTGAACTAATTCGCAAGCAACTTTCATCTTTAAAGTATCCTGACCATATAATTGAGAAAGCAATTCAAAAAGCAACGTAATTTTCTACCGACCCCCTAAAGACAAGACCAGAGACACACCCAACAATAAAATAAAAAATTCCCTTCCCCACCTGGAGACGATTTAAGAGAGTAAACTCAACTTGGGAAATCCAACCCCGGTTTTGCATTTACCCTACCCAAATACCTTAGCCAAATCCCTGATTAACGTCCAACAAAAGACATCGCCCAAAGACTCTGGGGTATATGAGATCCCATGCCAGGACTGTGACCAATCTTACATCGGATTACAGGTAAATCACTTCCCCAGAGATTAATACAACACAAACGGTCAGTTAGGTATGGACAACAGAACTCGGCTATTTTCAACCATATAAATGAACATAACCATAGAATAAACTGGAATATGTCACGTGTAATTTATAGCAGCAACTGCCGGCAGTACAAGAGTCAAATGATGGAATCGGCCTTAATAAAAGAGAAGCAGGTAATGTTAACTTGAACATCTCAAAAGGGAATTGGACATCGGACATCGTCGACGCAGTGTTCATTCAACCAACGCTTAAGAAGATTAAAGGAAGATTATCAGCGGGGGGGTGACCCCCTAAAAATTGGCTTTTTTACTGTGAACGAAATCTCTTTGGTATAAATACCCACCTTTTCTGTAAACTTTTCTCATTCATCTATCCTACCCGAAGGAGGAGACAGCAGTCTCTGAAATATAGTACCTTTTCCCTCTCTACATTTTGGTGTTTTTATGGGCTCCTTTTATTAGATGGAATTCTGTTGTTACAGAACATTTTACC
>NC_061095.1:16481682-16491682 GCF_015104395.2 Macrobrachium nipponense | reverse complement strand
AGAGAGAGAGAGAGAGAGAGAGAGAGAGAGAGAGGAGGCGGCGAGCGTGTGGGACGTATGATAAATGTTAGGTAACATACTGGAGGGGAAAAAAAAAAAAGACAACTTGTGAAGAGAACGGATATTGTTTATAAGAGGATTACAAGATAAAATAAAAGAGATATGGACTCCTCTCTCTCTCTCTCTATTCCCATTTATATATATTATATATATATATATATATATATATATATATATATATATATATATATATATATATATATTTCAACGAAATTTATGTTAATAAAACTGTCACTCTGAGAGGATGCGATACAAAAAATTATGACGAATTTTAAGACATGGTTGCATAAAAAAAATCTCATACTGTACAAGATTACAATATAAAATAAAAAAAAATTTTTATTTCGTTCATAACACCAGCAGCTGCATAGGTTTTTAGTAAAATCAATTATAACTGCAATTATTCTTAATTGCTATTCATCCTTAAAGAAAACCCCAAACTACGATGCTTCACCTAAATATAATCTACTATTTTTTAGTGAGATTAAAATTTTATGAAATAAAGCAATAGCATTTAAAATTAACAAGAAAACTCCAATATAATAAAATTTTCTAGGGCAAAACAAAAGTATGGGAAATAAAACGTACGAATTTCGTTAAAATACTGCGAGGACCTAAAAATGAAATAGACCAGAGAAGACTTAAATATAAAATGCGACATGAGATCCCAGAGAGTGATTTGCTTGTTTGTTTGTTTATTTGTATGGTGTTTTTACGTTGCATGGAACCAGTGGTTATTCAGCAACGGGACCAACGGCTTGACGTGACTTCCGAACCACGTCGAGAGTGAACTTCTATCACCAGAAATACACATCTCTGACCCCTCAATGGAATGCTCGAGAATCAGAGCGTGTTTTAGCAGGCTACCACTATTCAATAAACAATATCCCGTCAAGAAAGACGAGATAAACAAACAAGTTAGATATCTAGCACACCAATGGAACGACGTCTGTGATTATGCATGTAAATCACACCAATTTAAACAATACTTGAAAAATTAAGTCTGATTGTTTGATTATTTAAGGAATCCATTAAGAAAAGAAAAATAGGGATTAGAAATACTCAGCGACCAGCAAGACACGCAAGCACACGAGAAAGGTTCACCAATAAAACCATAAATACAATCTGAGTCAACCTTGAAAAATACGAGTGAAGTTTCAACAGTAAAATAATTCCCTGCCATTTCAGGAAGATATTAAACCAATGAAACAGATAAAAATCTTGCGTTTTTCTCCTGTTCTTTCGTCTTTCTCTATTTTTTGTTTTTGTTTTGTTGTTGGGAGAGGGGGGGGGGGGGGGGGTGGGGGGGGGCACCAGCATCTACACGGCAAGCCACCCGCAATCTATTTCCAACATGGGCCATCGCGCGGTGCTGTAGTTTTTTTGGCCTTTATTTTTTTTTTCATTGTTTTCTCGTTCCATCTTTCCTTCCCTTATTGTTTCGTGCTTCTTATTTCCTTTTACCATCGAGGCCATCTCGAATCGATACAGCAATGCCTTAGTTTACGTTCTCTTGTCAAAAGAGACATCGCCGCTGAGAGTTTTCTGTTTACTTTTTCATCTGAAGATTCTTGTCTCTCAAATAAATGATTGTGTTCATCCTTCTATATAGCAGATAGCTTTTGATAGATAGATGTATAGACGGCTAGATTCATCATCTCTGATGCATTTAATAATGCTTCCTTGTATCCATATAGGAAGAAATGGCAAACGAAAGCAGATCACCTACTACTTATAGGGATGAACACGATCATATATTTCAGAGACAAGTATCCCAAATGAAACGGTAAACAAGAGAAAACTCTCAGTGGCAAAGTCTCTCTTGACAATTGAGAACAACCGTAAATCTTATATATAATATATATATATATATAATATATATATATGTAGATATATATGTTCTATTATTCATATATGTATATATATATATATATAATATATATAATATAATATTATTATATAATATATATATATATGATTTTGGTTTTGGGTCAAATATTTTTTAAAAAAGCTTAAGAGGAAAAAAATCGCTACTCACGTACAGACTTACCCTTGCAGAGAGTTGTGGAACATACCTGCAAAGAAAAAGTAATAATAATAATAATAATATAATAATAATAATAAGAATAATAATAATAATAATATAATAATAATAATAAATAATAATAAATAATAATAATAATAATAATAATAATAATAATAATAATAAATTAATAACAACACTGACTGCATCAAGAAAACGCTAAATATCTTAAATATGTTATGTAAATTGTTCACCTTTTTTTCAAGATGCGTACAGCAGCAATAATAATAATAATGATAATAATAATAATAAATTAATCTAACAACACTGATAGCAACAAGAAAACACTACATATAGTGAAGACGTTATGAAACTTTCTGTATTTTTCCTCAAGATGCGCATAGCCGACGAAATAATATCATTCTAATATCCCGTACGTCAACTCAACGGCAGTCTCAAGTTCCCTGGCAAAATTGTTTCTTTTACTACATCACAACATGACCTGGAGAATAGAGAATATTTCTTGTTCTATTCGCTATATTTTTAATAAGAGAAGCATCCATGTCTTAACATCTGGAGAGACAAGAAGAAATCGAAAAACACTCTGACAAAATTCTTTCGAGAAACAAAATGAACTTGTCTTATCCATAACAGCCCTATAAGTGTCGTGAATTAAAACTGGCAAATAGTATTACATTCTCTGCGAAACATATGGGATACAAAGAGAAGGATGACTTTATACTGGACTAAATATGAATGGCTTAAATGTTTAGTACGCAAAACCCCAAAGCCTGGCCTTCTAATAAAACTAAAAACCTTGAACTTAAATAATAAAATAAAAAATAACACCCACAAACTAGTTCTCGTGTATTGACCAGTTCCAGGCTTTATCATAAAACTGAAAACATTGAAATTTAATATTGAAATAAGAAAAAACTACCTCAAACTAGTTCTTATGTATTGAGCATTTCCAGGGCTTATAATAAAAAAAACATTGAAATTTAATATAGAAATCAGAAAAAACAATTTCAAAATAGTTCTCATGTATTGAGCAGTTCCAGGCGTTATAATAAAACTGAAAACATTGAAATTGTATAACAATATAAGAATATACAACCACAAATTACTTTTCATGTACTGACAACTTCCAGGCCTTATACTAAAACTGAAAATATTGATATTGAATAATAAAATAAGAAAAAAAACCTTAAAGTTGTTCTCATGTAATGACCAGTTCCAGGCCTTATAATAAAACTAAAAACATTGAAATTATCAAAATCAGAAAAAAAAAATCAGAAATCAGTTCTGTTGTGTGGACAAGTTCCAGACTCACTACCCAATGCCAGCCTCCATGATGAGTCAACACCATTTTGGACGCCCACCCTAATGCCCGCTTATAGTCCAGACCTGACGCAAACAACGAAGCGAAAAGGACGGGAAAGAAGAGCATGTCCATTGAGAGAAGGATAACTATGGGAACCATGGGGAGTAGGAAACTGACAGAGAATTCTAAAGCTTGGCAGCAGATTGAAAGCTTCAGTTCCAGTTAACAGACAAAAATTTCTCGAGGTCTATCGCTTTACTTTCTGTACAAGAAGTGCAAAAATAAATAAATAAATAAATAAATAAATAAATAAATAAATAAAAAATCTTAGATTCATAACTACGTATGCAAATTATTTACAAATACAACATTCCTTGCAGTGCGATGTATCATCATTACCATTCATCGAGAAAGCAAAGCCTCTTTGTTCATTATAAAAACACCGCACTCTAATCACCACTTTCTCTCTCCTCTCTCTCTCTCTCTCTCTCTCTCTCTCTCATCACATTATCCTAAACGACAACAAACGGAGCAGGCTTGGGATGTAATCACAGAAAATGGGAAGACGCCTATTTAAAGCAACTCTCTCAGAGGGGGCACTATGATAATGAGGCCGTTCTCGCCTTCCACAAACACGTTCCAGGACCGACTGAAGTGCTCCATTACCCACTTTCCAGCACCGACGCCAAACGACCTATCTCCCGGATATGCTTTGAAGACTCGCGGGTTTAATTAGCATTTCTCTCCCATGTGCATGACTGTTACAAGTATCTGGTCGTATAAATAAATGATGATCAACACGATACCGTCAGTAGGTAATGAGATCTAGTAGGGGCGACATTACATTTGTGGCTCTAGCATTGATGGAGAGAGAGAGAGAGAGAGAGAGAGAGAGAGAGAGAGAGAGAGAGAGAGAGAGAGAGAGTCAATATTTACTTTACGTAAACACCAAACGTATCTATGAAGAGATATTTTAATACAATTCAAGAAAAATGGATGACTGCAGATTATATTAATGAAATCTCTTTAGCCAAAATGCTCAATATAGAAAGGAACATATACACGTAAATAATCGTCCTCTCTCTCTCTCTCTCTCTCTCTCTCTCTCTCTCTCTCTCTCTCAGCCCTTGGAAGGCTAAGAACTAAAATAACCTTTCGAACTCGAGACTCATGATCCATCTTAGCTAACTTCTTGCACACGGCGTAACATCAATGGAAGCAAAATAGGTGTTTGATTATTTAGCAGAACAGACACTAATGACCCCCAAAAATAATAAAAAATATGGCAAACATAAACATATGGGAAATAAAAAAATATGGGAAATAAAATATATAGTATATAAAAAAATATGGACAATAAAAAATATGGGAAATAAAAAAATATGGACAGTAAAAAACATGTGAAATAAAGAAAATATGGTAAATAAGATAAATATGGGAAATAAAAAAATATGGGAAATAAATTATATAGTATAAAAAATATATGGACAGTAAAATATATGGGAAATAAAAGAATTATGGTAAATAAGATAAATATGGCAAATAGAAAAATGTGAAATAAAATATATAAAATATAAAAAATATGGGCAGTAAAAAAATATTGTATATAAAAACAATATGGGAAACAAAAAATATGTGAAGTAAAAATATCGTAACTAAAAAAAATATTGGTAGGAAAAAATTTCGAAAGTTACAAAATAAAGTCAATAAAAAAATATGGGAAATGCAAAAATATGGAAGTAAAAAAATGGCAAATAAAAAATATAAGAAGTAAAAAAATATGGTAAAAAACATATAGGAAATAAAAAAAAATATATGGAATGTAAAAAATATGGGAAATAAAAAAATGGAATGTAAAAAAAATATGGGAAGTAAATATTATGGTAAATAAAATAAATATTGGAAATAAAAAAATATGGGAAGTATAAAAATAAGGTAAATAAGATATATAGGAATAAATGTAAAAAAACCCTCCCCGTCCTTATTCATATACATGTAATCTTATCCTTTTTTATTTGAGGTTTGACCTTGAACAAGATTCGTAGAAAGGCAATCTTTCATCCTCCATGAAGGCGGAAGCCAGGAATCTTCATCCACCACATCCATCATCATCAGGACGATACACGGAGGCCGCCATTGATATCTCTCTCTCTCTCTCTCTCTCTCTCTCTCTCTCTCTCTCTCTCTCTCTCTCTCTCTCTCTCTCTCTCTCAGAAAAGATGCTTTCTCTCTCCCTCTCTCTCACAAGTATGGATGCAGAGATACTCATTGATACTACTTATGAGGCAATAAAGCAGCATACCTATGAAGAAATAAATTACGATATGACAACAGAAAAGCAAATCCCGAAGAGGCTCTACCCAGATCTACACAATGACGGGAAAGAGGAAAAAATAGACAAGAAAGACAAAATCTGCAACCTTTTGAAAAGAGGGAATTGCAGATTTGGAGAAAGATGTTACTACAAACATCCTACGGTATGTCACAACTATGAAATATATGGTAAATGTGCATACCTAGATGGCTATGGGGATGATTGCAGAGATCTGCATCCAAAAATATGCAAAAACCTAAAAGAAGGAAAAGGATGTAAGTTCGACAAAAAATGCAAATCTATGCACCCTGTAGCCATGAATCATAATCAAATAAATAACCAACCAAGTAATAAAATCCAAAATAAGAAAGAAACAAATAAAGAGAGAAATCAAGAATATCAGGTAAAAGAGAAGCAGAGGTGTCAGCAAAATATTTCAAAGCATCAGCTCCGAAATTCTACTCAAGAGATAATAACTGTATTTATTATGCAAGAGGATATTGCAGAAAGGACGGAGAAAATTGCAGATTCAGACACAAAATGAATAATTATGATGAAGGAAGATCAAATATTATGGAAAAGTTGGATTTTTTAATGTCAGAATTTCTGGAAATGAAAAAAAGAACAACATACCAGAACTACCAATATTAAATGAAGGAGAAAACACGCAAACCATCATAGTGATGAATGCGCAGGGTTTAGTTACGAGTAACTCAAAAAGAAAAATAGAGTACTTAGAAGAACTAACCCAAATTGAAAAGAAAATAGATATAATGAATATAAGTGAAACCTGGTATTCCCAAGAGACTGGGAATGATGATCAAATAAAAGGGTTCCAAACTTATAGATCAGATAGAAAAAATAGGAATCAAGGGGGAACCGCAATATATGGGAAAGACAAAAAACAAGGAAAAATATATGAGAAATATAGTAACTCAGAATGTGAACTAATAGCGGTAGAATTTGAATCTGAAAAATTAATGAACATAGTAATATATAGACTCCTAATACTAAAGAGTTTGACTTAATAATAGAAAAAATTGGATGATATATGTAGAAATCACAAGGACTGGACTATTCTCCTATCTGGTGACTTCAACTTTCCTTTCGTAGAATGGAAAGAACGAATAAGAGATTGTGGTTGTACTTATACATATAAAAAAAGAGAGTAATAGTAGTGCAGAAGATAAGAGGCAATTCGAAAAGCTATTAGATATGCGACTAGAATACAACATTCAACAAATAAATCACCTGCCAACAAGAAAGGAAAATACTTTAGACCTAGTATTTGTGAACGAGATGAATTATGTTAAAGAAATAATAGTTTATAATGCGAGTATTTCAGACCATAATGTCATAGAATTAACAGTTCATTCCAAAGCAAGTGAAAACAGAGATAAGCAAGAAATGAAAAAGTGGGAAGGATATGGAAAATACAACTTCTACAGTAAAAAAATATAAAAAAATGGTGGCAGAAATGAATGAAGAATTAAACAAAGATTGGGATAAAATTTTCGTAAGTGATGACATAAGGGTAAATACGGAGATATTATATAAAATATTAGAGAAAATAGTGGATAAATATATACCGAAGAAGAAAAGTAAACATCATTCATGCATACCAAGAGACAGAAGGATCTTGTTCCAGAAAATCAGAAAGTGGAAAAAAGGTCTTGCAAAAGAAAAAAATGCATGGAAAGTTATAGAACTAAAAAGTAAGATAGAAAATGCAGAACAAAAGATTATACAATCAAAAGAAAATGAAAAACGGGACTTGGAAGAAAAAACCCTATTAAATATCAAGCAAAACCCCAAACTATTATGCTCATATGCGAAGAAGATGAATAAAAGAAGAATAGAAATAGGCCCTCTGAGAATTGAAGGGAGATTAACGAATGAAAAAAAAGGAAATTTGCAACATACTGGCAGAACGATATAAGAGAGAATTCACCCCTAGAATAGATAATGAAGATAATGATATAGAAGTAAGGGACGAAAATAGTGAATATTTAGCTGACATAGATATTAATGAAGCTGATATTGTGCAGGCAATTAATGAAATTAAAAATGGAGCTGCTGCAGGGCCTGATGGAGTCCCTGCTATTTTTTTAAAGAAAGTAGTTCATTCTATCGCAAAGCCACTTGCAATATTATTAAGACAAAGTGTAGATACAGGCAAGATTTATGATGAGCACAAATTAGCATATATCCACCCCTACTTTCAAAAGTGGATCAAGACTAGAGGCAAGTAATTATAGGCCTGTGAGTCTAACATCACATATTATGAAAGTGTATGAAAGGGTAATGAAGAAAAATATTATGAAAACATTTAATAAAAAATAATTTGTTTAATATAGGACAACACGGTTTCGTACCCGGAAAAAGTACACAAACCCAAACTGTTAGTCCACCGTGAGAACATATTCAAAAATATGAAAAGCGGAAATGAAACAGATGTGGTTTATCTAGACTTTGCAAAAGCTTTTGACAAGTAGACCATAATATATTAGCAAAGAAAATTAGAAAACACAATATCGTAGATAAAGTAGGAAGATGGTTAAAAGAATTTTTACACACAGAAAACAGATAGTTATTGCAAACGATGAGAAATCGGATGAAACCAAGGTAATATCCGGTGTGCCACAAGGTACGGTGTTAGCTGCAATACTGTTTGTTATTATGATTGAAGACATAGACAGTAATGTTAAGGATTCGGTAGAGAGTAGTTTCGCTGATGACACAAGAATAAGTAGAGAAATTACTTGTGATGAAGATAGGAACGCTCTACAAAGAGACCTTAACAAAGTATATGATTGGGCAGAGGAAAATAGGATGGTATTTAACTCTGATAAATTTGAATCAATAAATTATGGAGACAGAGAAGGAAAGCTATATGCATATAGGGGACCTAATAATGAGACAATCACAAATAAGGAAGCAGTTAAAGACCTTGGTGTGATGATGAATAGGAACATGTTATGCAATGATCAAATAGCAATTCTTTTGGCAAAATGTAAAGCAAAAATGGGGAATGTTGTTACGGCACTTCAAAACAATAAAAAGCTGAACACATGATTATGCTTTATAAAACATATGTTCGTAGTCCACTTGAATATTGCAATATGATATGGTACCCACACTATCAAAAGGATATTGCACAAATAGAGAGTGTACAAAGGTCCTTTACAGTTAGAATAGAAGAAGTTAAGGACCTTGACTACTGGGAAAGACTACAATCCTTAAAATTATATAGTCTAGAAAGGAGAAGAGAACGCTACATGATAATTAAGGCATGGAAACAGATAGAAGGAATAACAGAAAATATCATGGAACTAAAAATATCAGAAAGAGCAAGCAGAGGTAGATTAATAGTGCCCAAAACTATACCAGGAAAAATAAGGAAAGCACACAGGACATTAATCCACTACGCACCAGCATCGATAATGCAGCGTCTATTCAATGCGTTGCCAGCTCATCTGAGGAATATATCAGGAGTGAGTGTAGATGTGTTTAAGAATAAGCTCGACAAATATCTAAACTGCATCCCAGACCATCCAAGATTGGAAGATGCAAAATATACCGGAAGATGTACTAGCAACTCTCTGGTAGACATTAGAGGTGCCTCACACTGAGGGACCTGGGGCAACCCGAACGAACTGTAAGGTCTGTAAGGTAAGGTAAGGTCAAAGAAAAGAAGATACTTTCTTTCTCGCGCTCTCTCTCACACGCACACACACACACACAGAAAAGATCATTTCTCTCTCGCTCTCAGAAAGGAAAAAAGATACTTTCTCTCCTCTCTCTCTCTCTCTCTCTCTCAGATAATAGAAAGAATAAGATACTATCCCCCCCTCTCTCTCTCAGATAAAAGAAATAATAAGATACTCTCTCTCTCTCTCTCAGTCTCTCTCAGATAAAAGAAAGAATAAGATACTCTCTCTCTGTCTCTGTCTCTCTCTATCTTTATCACCTCTCCGTCCCCCCCCCTCAACAAAAATAGAAAAAATTACATACTTCTTTTCATCTATGAAAGAATCTACCATCTAAAACTGACTCAATTTTTTCTTATTTGTCCTTTCGCCTAAACTTCTGTTTAGAAATGTCAACTTTTACATATGCAACAAGTGTCTTTTTCCTTAAAATGAAAATTGCAAATCTTCAACATTATTTTAGTATTTCCATGGTTGGAATGTCATTATAATTTATCACTATTTACATTTTTTTATAACTTCCAAAATAATAATGATTTAAATTTTATTCGCGTAAATTAATGGACGTG
>NC_061095.1:16471682-16476682 GCF_015104395.2 Macrobrachium nipponense | reverse complement strand
TAAGAACTAATTCCATAGCCACTTTATAAAGCAGCACTTTCTTCTGACATGCCCTATAAACACGCAATGCGGTAAAGCATGCAATGACAATTCGACTGAAAATTCGGCAACAACGAACAAGCGTAGCGATTACGAGAAACAAGACAGAAATCCTACTCTAATAAAAGAACAGGAAGCACAGCGACTACCAGCGGCGCCAGTCAATGAATGAATCAAAGGCCTAAATGCATGATGCCCTGCCCCTCCCCCAATCATACCTCCTACCCCAGTGACCCAATGCCAAAGTACGTGCCTGGGTTTCAAGCCCGGAGTAGGGCGCGCGCGAGAGGACACAAGACAAAACCTTCACTCCCATTGTGTTCATCAACCTTGACCCACACCCAGCCTGAGAGAGAGAGAGAGAGAGAGAGACCCAGCCACTGCGTGGCCTTGGCAAATATTGATCGCCTAACCCACTCTCACTCTCTACCTGTAGTGCCGTATCTGACGATGCGGACTAGCTACCCTGTCCTCGCCCCCCCTCAATCCTTTCCCCTGCCATCCCCATCTACTTGTCCCAAACCGCGCCCCCCCCACTCCCTCCCACAATATCCTATACCTAAACGGCGCCCACAAAGCCAGCCATCCACTCAAGGAAAAAAAGGAGCTATTTCGAGCTTACCTTTGGTCATTAATTTAATTGGGACGGTCTCATTAGTTCAGTCACCTTATGCATTTAGATTTACTTTTATAAAAGCGCATCATCATCGTCTATTTCAATTATTCAAAGATCTTCACTAGGTTCACTGCCTTTGTATACTATTTTTCACCATACAAGTCCCATATTGCCTGGTCATTCAGATGCTTTCTTGTAACTGAATACCATTATTTCGCCCTATACGAAAATTTCGACAACTGTTTTAGGTCTTTCAAATATCGGCTACAAATATCATCTTCGAACATTCCCTTGCAAATATATGACATTCCGTGTCAACATATTCATTCTCTTCGATCAGTACAAAAACACTGAATCAATCAATCAATCTATATGTGTATATATATGCGTGTATGCATGCATACATGTACAGATATTTATATATATAGGTATATATATGCATATATATACTTATAATTAATTAATTTAAAAAATAAAAGAATTTACAACAAAAACACAAATATAAAAAAAAGTCTCCTTTTACTCCTACGAGTCAAAGGACGCCTTCCCCAGTCCTCCACGCCCTTTCCCGGACAGGACCTGTTGCTTTCCTAATGCAATCACGACCTACACCCACTCCTACGCGTCCTTTCTCTCATCTTTAAGGGATCCTACGCGGGAGTGAGTCCTGGGCCAGACGCCCCGGATGGGGAAGTTCCCTTGTCTGACTTGGGAGTTTTGTGATGCATTTCTTCTACTGAGAAATAATAATAATAATAATAATAATAATAATAATAATAATAATAATAATAATAATAATAATAATATTAAGGAAATTATGATAGTATTTTAACATTAACATTATTATTAATACTAGAGATAATTACATCAATAACATCAACAACGTGACCAATATGCATACATACATATATACACTATAAACGAAAACATCATCAACGGCACAATTACAATAAAATATCCCGACAGACTTTTAACAACGACAAACCAAAATAATAAAAATGACAGTAATAAAATCTACGTAAGAACGACGAGGAGAGAATATAAAATATACATGAAAAAAAGACAGCACATTCCTGACAATCCCTACATCAAAGAGAAGGAAGCCGTCTGAACGTCATCTTTAAAGACAGCTCGTAAATTCCGACGGCGTCAAAAAAAAAAAAAAAAAAAAACTATTTGATCCGACAATTTTTTTCCCGGGGTAATTAGGCAACAGCTAATTCCAACGAATTATTACGAAAGATTATTGCATTATGCAGTCATGAGATAAATTCGTTAGCAGTTTAAATGCAATTTTGTGTGTGATCATAATTGTCGTGTTTTTATTATAGCGAAGGTTATTGCATCATGCTGTTATGAAATGCATGCATGGTAGTGCTAAATGCAATTGCTGGTGTGTATTTGATCGTAAGTGTTGTGTTTTGAAATTTGTAAATATAGTTTATATTTATAGTTTGAGAGAGAGAGAGAGAGAGAGAGAGAGAGAGAGAGAGAGAGAGAGAGAGTTATTTTGAAATCTGTTGATGTAGTTTTCATATTTGTGTTGTTGATTGACTGAGAGAGAGAGAGAGAGAGAGAGAGAGAGAGAGAGAGAGAGTTATATTTCGAAATTTGTTGATAAACAACTTTTCACTGTTGTGTGTGTGTGTGTGTGTGTGTGTGTGTGTGTCGTGAGTGAGAGAGAGAGAGAGAGAGAGAGAGAGAGAGAGAGAGGGGGGCGGGGGGGGGAGTTATATTTCGAAATTTGTTGATATATATCTTTTCACTGTTATGAGAGAGAGAGAGAGAGAGAGAGAGAAGTGCCACCAACGCCACTACCAAAACTACTATGGTGCATATTACTCACGGCTTTCCACAACTCTGCCATGACGTGTGGAATGCCACAGCGCCAATCATGCGATTTCTCCGTATATCATCCGATGAAAGTGAAATTAGGTGTGCATCGAGCGCAGACTTTCACTGCGGAGGTTATTTATAACTTGGCAGAATATCTTTACGTTGAGTATCGAATTACAACTATAACTGTATTTAGTTTTTTTCCTTGGGGTGGGGGGGAAGGTGGTTAGGCTCTTGAGTTTTCGTCGTTCATTCTATGAATCAATAATGAAAAATTAAAGATAAAGTAGACCCACTAACACTTACATGAATAATTGTTTACGAGTCAACCTTTCACATTGTAATCTCTCATTTTGCTCTTGATTACAAAAGAAAAAAAATTAATACACTGTAATATATCTCTCCCTTGTGAGTTCACCTATCATTTCTATGAGAATTAATTAAACACTTCATAATACTAAGGATATGAATTCCTACGATAAATATAAAGAAACTACCCTACTCATATAGACATATCGTCAACGACTACAGTATCACTTACAATTCCACTTATCAAAAAACAAACAAATTTCCCAAGTACTCTTCTGCAACCGCATTAAAAGACTCTCCTAGGCCGGTCCCTAATGACCTGGATTCGGGCCATCCCCAGGTTCCTTGGTCCCGGATCCATACTCTCATCGCCGTAATCTCATTAAAGGTTTGGTGTTGAACTGAAGGAGACGAAAACGAAAAGGCAAATTCCTTTAGATAAAAATTAAATAAATAAATAAATAAAGCGGTAAGAAACGAGGAAAAACAGATTCCCTCAGTTGACCCAGGCCAGACAGATAGTAGGAGAAACAAGGTAATGAGGATGGGAAAACGGGAGAAAGAAAGGAATTCTAAAATGCGAGGTTGATACGTCACTTAAATCCGTTAGTTTGTTTGTTGAGCAACTAAACGAAAACAAGAAACTTGGGATGAAAATATATCTACCTTTCAGGAATGAGGAGAAATTAATATAATACATCTATATTTATAATTCCTTGCTATGAAACCACACTTTGAAATTTAAAAAAAAAATCTGAAAGGAGTAATAAATAATTATATCGTAAAAATATATATACAAAAAATACTGGACTGAGAATTAGCCAACATTTATGGCTGACACAATACAGTTCATTCACTCAATGACCTTCACAGCTCCCGACTAGTCGCTAATTCTGTAATTCAACTAAACCAGCCACTAATTACAACGAAATGAATTTAAATATCTTATGGAGATAATGAACTTAAATAGCTTATGGAGGTAACTAACTTGAATAGCCCCATAAAGAGGTGATTAATTTGAATAGCTCATGAAGAGATATTTCGAACAGACTTCTACAATATGGTATTGTCTTTACAAAATACTTTCAATGAATTGGGAAGGTCCTAGTTATATATTGCTGTTAAGTATGATGATTTAAAACATGATAAATGCCAGTCATGTAAAAGTGACGATTTATAACACGATAAATATCAGTCTTGGAAAATGTATTAAGATGATTTAAAACATGGAAAAATAAAATGTCAAGTCTTTGTCGGTTTTTTTTAGTCTTGTGGAAAAGGATAAAACTTGAATAGTTGTTAGTCTTGTAAAAGGTAGTATTATGAAGATTTAAAACATGATAAATGTCAGTCTTGTAAAAAGTAAAAAGGTATTATAAGATTTAAAAAACAGATTAAACTATCAAAAAGTTCCTTGTAAAAAGGTAATTTAAATAAAATAAAAAATCATGACATACATCAAATGTGTCATTTATATCATTAGCCACATAATGACATCCCATATGCCCAGCGTGAGTGTGTGTCCGTTGGAGACACTAACCTTTAATTCAATGACGCCAAATTTAGCCTTAGAATCTCTCTCTCTCCTCTCTCTCTCTCTCTCTCTCTCTCTCTAAGACCAAACTGACTATAAACACGACTCAATTCACTGCATAGCCCTTTAATATTCTGCAAATTCGAGCAAAGTGCACAATCGATGTACGGATTATATGCAAATGAGACCCACGTCCCGCGAGAAAATTAAATCGGAATCCATAAGCAGAGTAGCGTCATGAATAAGCGTCCTAATTAACTTGAATTTGCTGGAAAAAAAAAATTGGAGTTTTGCAGAATATTTGAAAAACGGAAATGCTTAGAATACTTGAGCGAATGTCCGTACGTATATGTGTGTGTGTGTGTATATGAATATATATATATATATATACATATATATGTAGTATGTATGTGAATACGTAAGTAATGTATGTATGTGTTATGTATATATATATATATATATTATATATATATATATATATTATATAGACTATATATATATATATATATATAGTATATATGTATGTATGTACTGCCAAAAGCTCGACTCCAATATGGCTACTGTTAAAATCTCGACTTCAATATGGGTACTGTCAAAAGCTCGATTTCAATATATCTAATGTGTTAAAACCTCGACAGAACGGCGCCGGGGGTCAATACACAAACA
>NC_061095.1:16451682-16469182 GCF_015104395.2 Macrobrachium nipponense | reverse complement strand
ATGACGGAGCCACTTCCCAAGAGCTCAATTAACCCCCCCCCCCCCCCCCCCCCCCACCCCCCCCCCCCCCCCCCCCCCCCCACACCCCCCCCAACCCCCCAACCACCCCCTTTCACAATGGACCTCTCCTCCCGAATTGCCCTTTTAAAGGGAAAAGATAAGGGGTCTCGTTGCAAAGACCCCGAATCAAACCAGATCACCTCCGAAAGTGGGAAAGCAATTGTCATCTTAGGCCGCTGGATCTAGTTCGGTCTCCGACCTCGGGTCCTCCCTTGTGCACTCACGACACAGCTGGCCTCACGGAATCCAGGATATAGAATTACGGTCAAAGGCCAAGCGCAGGGACCTTTGAATTCATTCATAGCTAAAAGGAAAATTGAGAGTGAAGGGTTACAAAGGTGTAACAGGATGAAAATCTCACTCAAAGCAGTAGCACTGTGAAACAATAATTAGGAGAGGGCGGAAGGTAAGACGGGGAAAGAAAGTGAATATGACAGGAGGCACAGTAGAAGGAATGGGGCCGAAGGGACGCTGCAAAGAACCTTAAGTAATGCCTACAGTGCACCGCGTTTTCTTCCACTGCAGCGGTCGAATTTGACAGTTCGGAAAACTGATAGGGAGATTTGACAGCTGATGGCTAAACCTTAGAATCCTTAAGATTCTACAAGACGCAAAAGCATTAAATACCATAAAACTGTCCAATATTTATAAGATTCTATTACAGACATCACAGTACTGCAGAACTTCAAGATTCCAAAACAAACAGCAAAGTTAACATGCAACCAAGCAACCATCTTCGTTTGTTGGTGTATGTTAACTTTGCTGTTTAATTCCTTTGTTGGTTGCATGTTAACTTTGTTGTTTGATTCCAAAACAAACAGCAAAGTTAACAAGCCACCAAGCAAGCACCATCGTTTGTTGGTTGCATATTCACTTTGCGGTTTGAATCCAAAACAAACATCAAAGTTAACATGTAACCAACAAACGTAGGTGACAGACGAAAGCAAAATCGAACTTCAAGGTTCTACAACAGACATCAAAGCTAAAAGACAATAATAAAAAGACAAGCAGTAAAACTAACAAATCATCGAACCTCAAGGTTCTACTAAATGTCAAAGCTACGACACAGATATACGACAGCAGCCACTAAAGCTAAAAGAGACACTACCAAACGACATCATGACAGCAAACTTCAGAAAAAAAAAAATCAAAATATAACCCAATCGCCGACTTCGATACCGCGCAGCGGACGGAAGTTCGAAACCCCTAAACCATCCAGCGATTGAAAGCGACGCAGCAGACCCCACGATAACCAGCAGGCAAACTGCTGCTGCAACTGCTTCTGCTTGATACAGCTGCTTTCGGAAACCTCAGCTTTAGGTCTCGAGAGAGTGTTTTTAAAGAGGAAAAAATAACTGGGGACACAAAAGCGACAACAAGGCAGGCAAAAGACGCGTTCCAGAGAGAGAGAGAGAGAGAGAGAGAGAGAGAATTATATTGTTATTTGTTACTTATGTTTGCATGGGAAAAGTTACGAGAGAGAGAGAGAGAGAGAGAGAGAGAGAGAGAGAGAGAGAGAGAGAGAGAGAGAGAGAGAAATATTGTAACTGGATGGACCATAATGAACACAATGAACATGAACTATAGTAAAAAATACATGGTTTTACAAGTACTTTTTTATAAAACCAAGCACAGGCATTTTCGGCTACTCAGTGCTTAGTGTTAGGGTGGCTGGACAGCAGGATAATGAGACCCAGAAAAAGAATACGAGAAGGGGGCACAAGATCAAACCCCACATTTCATTAAGAATTAATAGTAAGTGAGGTTGAACAGTAAAATCGATCACACATGAATTGATGAAAAATGTGAAAATGAACATTCGCCAGAAACGAAGAAACAAAATACGATTATAAATCAAGATAGAAACAAAATGAAAACTCAAAAGAGAAAAGATAAAAAAAAATAAACCCAAACAAAAAGCCATGCTACTGAATCAAGGAAACTGGGGCGTAAAATAAAATATACTCACATGAACAATAAGAGGCAAAATTAGGAACATAGGATCTGGCAACACATGAACCTCACAAAATAAATAAATAAATATATAAAAATAACGGGCTACACCAACCAACGCAACATTTCCGAAGACTCCCTCGGCAATCTTCGAAGGAGAGGGAGACTTACAGCACAAACTAGGAATTTCAAAAATACAAAATGGACGCAGACCGAAATTTTCTCCGAAATTCCGTAGCTGAGCGACTGACGAGTAGGAAATTTCTCACCAAAGTTTCGTAAAGCAATACCCGTCGACACTTTCGCGTATGCTAATCCATGTTTCAGCGGGTGGCTTGTATACATGCATAATGAAGGGGACCATTAGTCTTGCTACAGCTCCCTCCTCTGCCCTATTTTCTCATCTGCCCCTACGAGAGAGGGGGAGAGAGAGAGAGAGAAGAGAGAGAGTTAGAGAGACTTCAGTTAGCCTACCCCAAATTAAACTAAGGAAAGAGGCAGATAGTAAGGAAGAAGAGAGATAGAGAGAGAGAGAGCTGCAGGTACTTACCCCAAAACTATATTTTGCCTGAGAGAGAGGAGAGAGAGAGAGAGAGAGAGAGAGAGAGAGAGAGAGAGAGAGAGATCAAGGATTTACAGTATAACTATTGCCCTACATATCTAAGGAAAGAGAGAGAGAGAGAGAGAGAGAGAGAGAGCGAGAGAGAGAGAGAGAGAGAGAGGCAAGACTAAGTTGAATAAAGGGTCAGTAATGAAAAGATACCGATATTGTTTAGTATTCACGAATGCAAAACCGCTGGTGGATATTTTGAACGATGCATATTGTGGATGACGGTAATGATATGATATTTCATATTATCGCGATCACAGCCACGGTAATAATATCGATACCACCATACACATTGCTACAATAATCATAATGGTTCCAGCTTTCACGTCACGAGCAACGAAATGATGAATTTGCCCTCCAACCATTTTAAACAATTGCAAACGCATCGAGAATCTCCTCCGGGACTCATTAAAAGTAACGAGTGGCGGAAAGGCTCTCGAGATCACAGGAAATTCATCATGTTTTTTTTTCATAAAAACAATAATAGTTAACTTCATTACCGCCTCTTGAGCCGCGTGGCTCAAGGAGGCTCTGTGGTGAAATCCAACTGTTCGTGTTTTGCGTGTGCTCCATCTTCACTTAAATCTCCATAACTAATAATAATAATAATAATAATAATAATAATAATAATAATAACTAATAATAAATAATAATAATAATAATAATAACGGAATAAATAATAATTAAAATAATAATAATAATAAATAAAATAATAATAATAATAATAATATGTTTCTAACAGGTATCATCAGTAAAACGCGGTACAACTACCTAGAAGATACAAACATCCCCCGCCCACAGAAAAGCTGCAGAAGGAAGTGTAGGGGCACAAAGGATGAGCTCCTTATAGGCCAAATGGTAATGAAGAGCAGTAGGAGAAGGAAAACGAACTAAAGCATGGCATGGATCGACTACGAAAAAGCCTTCGACATGATACCACACATGGCTAATAGAATGCCTGAAAATATAGGGGGACGAGGAAAGCACCATCAGCTTCCTCAAAACTACAATGCACAACTGGAATACAGTATTTAAAAGCTCTGGGATAAGACTAGGAGAGATTACCATCAGGAGAGGGATCTTACAAGATGACTCACTGTCCCCACTACTCTTCGTAGTAGCCATAACAAAAGTACTACAGAAGATGGATGCTGGGTACCAACTCAAGAAAGGAGGCAACATAATTAACCATCTCATGTTCACGGACGACATCAAGCTCTGATATCATAGTATATCTATAAAGACTGATATATAAATATACATACTGATTTTCCCCATGCATGTGAAAATGACCTCCATAGGCACTCTACTAGCCTGTTTAAGTAGTGCCAAGGAATAGTCAGAATCCACACTTGGAATAAACATTGACCCTTGGAATAACTCTACGGGTTATACAACGCATGTTTAGCTACAATCGCTGGGATCTTTGAATAAAATTAAAATTCACTTTCATAATTACCTATTTTAGACGTGCCAACCTTCGGTGCATTGTTCAGTAGTTTAAGCAACAATGAGAAAATCATAATTATGAAAATAGACCTACATAAAACTTGTGAAGCTGAAGCAGCAATTACTATTAATTTAAAATGTTTAAAAGATAGTTTACTTCAAAAATAAAGTTAAAAATAATGAAATAATATCAATGTAAATTAAAGTTTAAAAAATGCAAATAAAAATAATAAATAAGTAGAAAAAGAAATAAATATATAAATAAAGGAAAATGTCTAAATATATAAAATAATTATAAATAAATAAAAATAAATAAAAATAAAAAATAATAAATACAAGAATAAATGAATAAATAAATAAATAAAAAGATAAAAAATAATAAATAAATAAAAAATAAAAATAAATAATGAATACAAAATAAACTAGAAATAAATAAAATAAATAAATAAATAAATAAATTAAAATAAATTAAAATAAATAAATAAATAAATAAGAATATATATATATATATATATATATATATATATATATATATATATATATACATACATATATATAATATATATATATATATATATATATATATATATATATATATATATTATATATATCTTATATAAATTAATAAAAAAATAGAAAAAAAATATATAACATAAAAAACACATATAAACAAAAATAAAAAATAAATAAAAAAAATATATAAATATCATCAAAAAATAAAAAATAAATATAAATAAATAAATAAAAATAAATAAATAAAATAAGAATAAATAATAATTAATAAAAATATATTTACATATAAATGAATATATAAAAGAGAAAATAAATAAAAATATATCGAAACAAAAAGCAAATCAAAAAAAATATTAAAATTAAATAAAAAATAAATAAATAAATAAATATCCTAAATAAAACAAATTAATTACATAGATGCCAAATAATTAAATAAAAATAAATCAAATTAAATAAATAAATATTAAATATATGTAAAAAAAAAAAATACACTAAATGATTAAATAAATAAAAATAAAACGAAGAAATAAATAAATAAAAATAAATGAATAAATAAAAAAATGAAATAAATAAATGACAAATAAAAATAAATAAATAATTAAAAAATAAATAAATAAAGGGGGAATAAATAAATAAAATTAATAAATAACATACTATATAAATAATAAAAATAAAACGAAATAAAAAAAATAAAATTACACACATAAATAAATAAAGAAATAAATTAAAATAATATAAGAATAAATAAAAAAAATAATACTAAAAAATTTCACGGAAAATAAATAAATATATAGAAATTAAATAAAACGCGGAATAATAATTATTTCAATAAAAAATAAAAAACAAATAAATAAAAAACCAAAATTACAATACAAATAATAAAATCAAAGGAAATATTACAGTAATAAAAATATATTTTAATCAATAAAAAAAACTAATGAAAATACTAAAATGAAAAAAAAATTATAAATGATAAAAATAGAAAAATAAAATAATAAAAGAAATATAATAAAAAAAAAATAACAATAAAATAAAAATAATAATGAGAACTATATATAATAATACCAAAGAAACTAAGAATGTCAATAAAAACTTTAAAAAATGCTAATATAAATAAAAATAAAAATAAAAAAAAATAAAAATATATAATTTATATAAAAAATATAATAAAAATAAAAATAAATCTAATGCATCATGAACAATCATAAAAATACAAATCAAAATAAAACAATAATAATTAAAATTAATATAAAAAATAACTAAAAAAAAAAAAATAAAAATAATAATAAAAATTAATTTATAAAATACTTAAAATAAAAAAATAAAAGAATAATGAAAATATAAATAAACTAATAAAATAACAAATTGAAATAAAAATATTTAAAATATAAATGATAAAAATAAAAAAAATACTGGATAAAAAAACTAAAATGAACTATTAGATAAAAATTAAAAAACTATATTATTTAAAAAAACTTAACAAAAAACAACAATAACAACAACAACAACAAGCAATAACTTATAATAATAAATCAATAATACAATAATAATAATAATATAATAATAATAATAATATAATAAGCAGAAAAATTATGAATATCAATAAAAAGTAAAAATAAAATAAAAGGTAAAATAAAATAAGAAATATAAAAAGAAAATAAAAATAAAATTAAATAATTATATCAGTTTATAAAAATAATAAATAAAATACAATAAAAATAAAAATTATTCAGAAATAAAAACAAAAATCCAAAAATAAAAAATAATTAAAATCAAATAATTTTTTATTTTAAAAAATTTTAAAAATAATTTATTTCAAATAATTAAAAATAACTATTAAAATAAGTAAAAATAATATATAAATAAACATTTACACAATAATAATAAAAATTCTAAATAAAAATAATAAGAATAGATATAAAAATAATAAAGTATTAGTAATAACTTTGATAATAAAAATTACAATTATAAACTGAAAATTAAAAATAATAAAATTGAAATAAAAGTACAAAGATATTTAAAATAATAATATAAACATAAAATAGTAATTATAATCATTATAAAGATAAAAATAGTAAAATTAATAAGTAGCATACAGAGAGAGAGAGAGAGAGAGAGAGAGAGAGAGAGAGAGGAGAGAGAGGAGAATAGAGAGAGCGAGAGAGAAGAAGGACTTTGATATCATAATTTATCTGTAAAAATTGAAATATAAATATATACACTGATTTTCACCCTGCATGTGAAAATGGCCTCCATGGCGCTCTACTAACCTATTTAAGTAGTGTCAAGGAATAGTCAGAATCCAGACTTCGAATCGAAATGTAACCCTGAAAAACCCTACGGGTTATACAACGAATGTTTAACTACAACCTCTGGCATCTTTCAATAAAATTATAAAGACTTTCATAGTTACCTATTTTACACATGCCAACCTTCCATGCGTTGTTCAGCAGTTTAAGCAACAATGAGAAAATCATAATTGTGAAAATAAGCCTACATAACATTACTGCTACTGTGGCAGCAATCACTTTTAATTTGACATGTTTAAAAGATGGGTTACTTCCAGATTAAAGGTAAGAATAAAATAATAGCAATTAAAATCAAAATATCAATTTCAGAAAGTGGCTTGAGTAATAATAAGTAAAACTGCTTACTGTTGAAGAGTAATGATAACAAACGAATAACATTTAACTATCATCGTTATCAAAAAAAACAAAAAAAAAAAAAAAAAAAAAAAAAAAAAAAAAAAAGACCACCACCTCCAGCCTCTTTCGTAATTTCGCCAGCATTTTTCAGATCGCCGAAATGAAGAAAGGAAATAATTTGTCCAAGCACGGAGTCTCCTTTGACGACACATTAATTAAGCAGTTAATTACCGAAGAAAAATCAACGTCCGCCTCGTCACACTCCTACCAGACTTCCTTAATGGAAATTGTTTTTAATAATTAATTCGGGGAAATGAAAGTCGGTGGAACGAAAAAGTTTCCCCCCCTTCAATAAAAGTTGTGATTTTTTTGTTCCTAAAGGAACCTTTGAATTGACACCTGGAGGCAAAGCGGATTGTTTTATCGAAAGTGTCTCGTGTCTAAAGAAAATATTAATTCTAGATACTTGTGTATTGATATTAAAAACCAACCTTGCAAAGAAACTTGGCCAAAGCTGCACAAATTTACGTTCAGTCACTACGTACGACTTAAGGGCATAAGGGCATCCCCCTTCTTAGGAAGGCAGTTCAATCACTGCTTAAGTACCAGTGGGCATCCCACCTATTCGATGGCAGGATAAATAGAATGAAAAGCAGAAATGAAGAGGTTTCTAGTTTTCTATAAATATAAGCTCCGAAAGGACTGGCAAAAATGGTATTTCTGCTACGTATTTCGTCAAATGTACAAAAGGGAAAAAATGTTCAACAACAGGAATATATATATATATATATATATATATATACTATATATATATATATATATATATATATATTATATATATAATTATAGGAGTATATTAGAGTGGTTTCTAGCATTGAATGACATAAAAACGTAGTTTGTAACCTCGGGTTAAACGTAAAATTCAAAGAGAAATGAAGACCACTAAAAAAAAAAAAACAATGAAAATGTACTTGCTGTACAATACCTGTTTGACTGAATGACAGATTCAAGGTTATCAAGTGGGAAAGATATAAACGTCAAAGCATTCCATCTCAGTTGTACGAGAGAGAAATCTAGTGCCACTGCTGCAGAGAATGAACACAAGGGAACGTCGTCCACCCAAATCAAAATTCAATCGTTCACGGAATTTGCAAGAAAGGGGAGCAGCCCTGGTTGTCACAGAGACGAGTCGCAGCAATTTCAAGTCTTTTATTTTTATCTAAATACTTTAACTTTTACTGCATCTCAGCGTATTATATTTAAATAATACAATGGAGTTGTATTATTGTTTGTTTGTTTGTATAGTGTTTTTTTACGTTGCATGGAACCAGTGGTTATTCAGCAACGGGAGCAATGGCTTTACGTGACTTCTGGACCACGTCGAGATTCGTGAACTTCTATCGCCAGAAATACACATCTCTAATCACCTCAATGGAATGCCCGAGAATCGAACTCGCAGCTAACGAGGTGGTAAGCCAACACCATGCCGACCACGCCATGAGGCGCTGGAGTCGTATTATTAAATACTTTAAATCTGGCACAGTGGCGAGAGACAGCAATAAACAAGGTCAAACTATAATTTATCCTTACCTAAATACAAAAAGACTTTTGTCACATCCTAAGCTGTTACACCTCAAGGTGTCATATTTAAATACAATGTAGTTGTATATTACGTAAAATTTCAAAATAAAATCTATCATTTATTTAAATACGATAACCTTCATCACATTCTAATCTCAGGTACCTCAATGTATAATATTTCAAATACAATGGAGTCATATAGTACAGTGTGTCCTTTAAATCTGATATTAATCTTAATCACTCGACTCTGGCTCTATACCGTGACGTAAATCATGCAGAGAAACAAATTAAATCTTCAAAAAAATATAATCTTCGTTTAAATCTTAAAAAAAAAAGGCCAATTCTCTTTTTCACGGAAATAAAATGTTAGGAACGATTATAGTATTAATCAGAGAAGGGCAAAAATAAGGCGCTTTGATCCTCTCGTTATGTCAACATTGAAAATTATAGCTTGTGATGTTTAACTTTTATATTTTTCTTTAATAATAGCTTTATTCAATGGCCGGGGAGAGAGAGAGAGAGAGAGAGAGAGGAGAGAGAGAGAGAGAGAGAGAGAGAGAGAGAGAGAGGTGCCTGAAAACAAGGTCCTCCTCCTTCCTTGTAACCCGTATCCAAGAGAGAGAGAGAGAGAGAGAGAGAGAGATGAAAAAAACCAAGGTCTTCCCTCCTTCCTAGTGACCTGTATCCAAGAGGTCAGGTCAGCTTTATGCCCCCTCTCCACCAGCTAGCCCGTAATACTGGGGTCAATACTTCGAGAGCAGAAAGCAGACAGGTTGGGGGGAGAGGGGTGGTTTGCCCGGAAGTGTGACAAAGGGTAGGGGACGAGGGTGAAGGGGTAAGGGAGTGAGAGGGGGAGAATTCACAAATTTAGCTGAGAAAGAGAGAACCAAGTCCAGTTATTGAATAATCCGAAATAAATTAGCGACGGGAGGCTTATACGATCCCTTTTTAATCTTTGCCAGTTTTGCTGTTCGCTTTTTTTTTTTATTTGTTCAGTTGTTATTTTTCTAATCATTTTCCATCTATTTCAGTTGTTCTGTGTAACGTCTGATTTTTCTAAATTATTCTCCTTACCTATTCACTCTGAATATTATTCTGATTTAGCATTATTCTTATTTTCTCAACATTGTTCTCAATTTTAATTCATTAATAAATTTTAATTTTCTTTCTACGTGTTATATTAGCCTCATTACTTCTCTGTTATCATCACATGTTTTTCTTATCCATCATCATTGTAATTTACTCGTACATCGAGAATCCATATTCGTCTGTCGTAGTCATCTCTAAACAAAGTATTTTCATCCTTACATTACCTTCATTCCAATTTCTTCTCTCCCTGATTTATTCTCAATTTTCTCCATTTCCTTCTTCAATTAAAAATGGATATTAAATAGTTTTTCTGGCTCTCCCCTCTTACAAGAAGCTATATTACATTTTTTTTTCTATTCCTCTGTTTACGTTATCATTCTATACCTTTTACCATTATTTCCTCTAAGTGTTTTATTCCCTTATTCCATATTTGGATAAAGAACATTTTTTTATATATCCCCTTTTCCTTGGGGCGACGCCCCATCTCACCCCCCAACTTTGCCATTATTTCCTCCGGGTGTTTAATTCATTACTTCCCTTTTTCAGATAAACAACCTTTCTTTTAATATCCCTTTTCCTTGGGGGGCGAAGCCCCCTCCCCTTCCCCCATCTTGCCCTCTACCCCCGACTGAACTTAATATCAGGGCGTGTCAGGTAATTAGAATAAGGGATCAGGTGTCAAGATGGCGGCGGCCGACGTGAAAGGTTATCTTAAGTGTAAACAACCTCAAACTTCGAAGGATAAGAAAGGGGGTCGCACCCCCACCCCCAAACCCCTATTAGTAAACGATGTGTACCTTCCCGAGTTATTTATAGCCTTACGTAATAGAATGTCCATATGGATGTGTATGAATGAATCAGAATACACGCATACACACACACACATACATATATATATATATATATATATATATATATATATATATATATATATATATATATAAAGAGAGATGAGAGGAGAGAGAGAGAGAGAGAGAGAGAGAGAGAGAGAGAGAGAGAGAAAGAGTAAAATTTAACCAAACAAAGCAGCTCTAGAGATACTGAAATCACCGTATTAAACCCTGTATTTCACTGACTCCTATAATCTATCACTTTTCAAGAAGCGTCCTCTCATTTCCTTAATTTCCTCATATTGTAAAGTCCAAATCTTGAATAAATAAAAAATAAGGCAAAATATATCAATGAGATTAGAAAGTCACTTTTGTATTTCTGTGAACAAATCATTGCCGCAGTGACGACGTGAAAATCTTCGAAGTCTAATGAATAAACTTGATAACATTTGAACCCTGATCAATAACCTTTATACAGATAAAAGGAACTTATTTTAAACTTTTCATCGACAGAAGACTGCTGATCTGAAACCTAATTATACACATCGATGTAAATCAATTAAAGCGACAAGAGACGTCACACTCTAAATATAAATCTTGAGGACATGTTTAAAAGACTATTTATCCAACAGAAATGGATATTATCACTTTTATCATTACGTTCATAATTCCAAGTAGAAATTAAATCACTCCTTTTTTTAGGTATTATGTTGATGATTCAGAGCAGAAATTAAAAATCAAAAGTACCAAGTTCAATCATCATTTTAAGGATTAAATGTGGAAAGTAAAACAATAAAAGTACCACTTTTTATGTTCATGAATAAAAGTAGAAACTGAAAAATTAAAAGCACCACTTTTAATGATCACGTTACTGATTAAAAGTAGAAATTTAAACTGACAGTACCACTTATAATCAAGATGTTATTCACTGTCTTATGTTAATGATTAAAAGCAGAAATAAAATAAAACATAAAAACCTACCCCGAGACAATTTCAACAGTGCAAATATAACGTTTTATAAATAAAAAAAAAACATTCTCACAAGAGGAAAAACCGAAATAAACCCATAAAAAAAGACCTCCCACCAAAAACAAAATTAAACAGAAAGTACCACTTATAATCAAGATGTTAATAACTGTCTTATGTTAATGATTAAAAGCAGAAATATATATAAAAAAAACATGAAACCCAACCCAAGACAATTACAATTACAACAGGGCAAATATCACGCTTTATAAAAAAAAAAATCCTCACACGAGGAAAAACCAAAATAAACCGAAATAAACCCATCTACAAAAGACGCCCCCCCACCCCCCACTCCCCCCAAAAAAGTCTCCCAGCAACACTACACGAGCCCAATTCGCACCCAGTGAGGAAACAGCGGAGAAAGAGCCCGACGAAGCTTAAAAAGAGATTACCGAGAGATGAGGGATGGGAGGTGGGCCAACTCGCCTGCTCCAGCTCCTGCTGCCATCACTGCTTGTCTCCTGCTTTTCTTGCGCTCGATGTCAGCCTGCTTGCATCAGTTACATACACACCCACACAGACACAGACGCGCGCGCGCATGCGAGCGTCGTTTAATCAGGTGTTTTGTTCCAAGAGCATGAAAACAGGGGAAGGGGGGGGGGGGGGGGGGGGGGGGGGGGGGGGGGCCGGGGCGGGTTGGTAGGGTGTGGAAACACCGCCTGCCTAAATGGAGTCTAGCCATGTTTATTGCTGTCGCTATTCTGTATATGACAGGCGAACATACACATCATCAATATATATATATATATATATATATATATATATATATATATATATATATAATATATTATACACACACTTTAATAAGGACTTAAAAAAATACCAAAGACTTCAACATCTACGTGATAATTCACTATTCGTATTATATTTTGCCGTAGGTAATATTATATTGACAGACTATTACACTGAAAAGCTCCGCGTCAATAAATCTGATAATCACTAAACACTCACCCTTGGGCATTCCTCTACGTAACAACGTAATATATATATATAAATTTATATAATATATATATATATACTATATATATATCATAATATATATATATAGTATATATATATATATATAATAGTATATATATATATATAATATAATTAAAATCGCTACCCACCAAAAGCCTTTGGCCTCTCATGACCTGTGTGTGTGAGTGTATGTGTTGAGAAGTTTAAAACCTCCGGGGTGGGGCGGGACTAGAGGAACCTTTTTCCCTAATTGCAGACGCGGTCTTCTAAACCAATTACACATGAATAATGAGTTTCGCCCGCGCCACGTAAACGCATTCGTTTCGTCGGATACAGAGCGGGGGTCAGGCCACGATCCTCGTCATGGGAAGTGGGGACAAATCGTATTTGCATGAATTAAAAGGTACTATATTTTATATATATATATATATATATATATATATATATTATATGTATAGGTATATATATATATATATATATATATATATATATATATATATATATATATATAATAAAATAGTATATCTGTATATATATAATTACTAGTATATACCTTTATACATATAACTATTTATTTTTTAATTATACTTTTCAATTATTGAAACTTAAATAGTATGTAAGTTATAAATAAATGATACGTGTCTTTGATAAATGGGAGTATCTATCTAGTATATGTGTGTGTGTGGGGGTGGGGGGCATTACGTATATAGATACATAGATAGATCGATAGACAGACAGATAAGATAGGTAGTCCGATTTCTCAATACCATCAGTTATTCATGACTTGAACAGTATTCGGATGAGTTAGACAAAATTAACTTCGTTACTCTCTTACGCCTCCAAAACTCCATTTGACTGTAGCGAAAAGCAATATTCCTCTCCCTCAAATATATAACAAATACTGTAATGCCTGTCTATGCTTGGATATCCCTGACTGATCAGATAAAAATATCTGAGGAAAATGATCAGCATCTTAAAAGCCTGAATCATAAAAACAACACTTGGAGACTATTGCATATAGATAAGACACTACATCAATCATGATCAGACGACACCAGGCTCCATTAAGCTTTATCATTATTACAGTACACCGCACTGGGCCATCAATGCTGTGCCGGGACCGAGAGAGAGAGAGAGAGAGAGAGAGAGAGAGAGAGAGAGAGAGAGAGAGAGAGAGAGAGAGAGAGAGGATTTCTTGTTGCCGCATAATAAAAGGCTATGACATGCAATACAGTCTCGTAATTCACCAGTACAAAAACCGACAATATAAGTAATTGGTATCTACAAATATTAGAAGGCTAGGAGGCATAAAATTTAATTCACTAAGATAATTGACTTATTACTTTAAGACCTTAAAAAAGTCTCTCACACACACAAATCAATGTGGAAGTTGCTGTTTAATTCTGATCCTGACCTAACAACAAAATCAACCTTACCCATTTAACGCATTTATCAGAGGAGATTCTAAATTAATAGTTAAAATAAAACTATGTTGCTGAAGACCAAAAAGACATCTATCCCGCCCACAAATCAAAATACTTGTAAACGACAAAAAAACAAATCAAGGAAGTTGCATTTAAAACAATCATTTTTAATCTCATCAGACAGACGACAAGAGAAAGTACCACACTGAGAAAATGACTGATACAGAGAGATGACAACACGATAATTGCACGCAACGTTCCATTATCAAAGGGACGATATATATATATATATATATATTATATATATATATATATATATATATATATATATATATATACTATATATATATCTTTGTGACGTGCTTTATCACTGTCAAATCAAGCTGAGACACAGCAGCTCTCTCGACAGATTCCAGGCCCCGGCTGAGAATAAGGTCAAGTTCTGGAAGTGTTTGTTCTGGAGTCAGGTGGGGATTGTGGAAAATTCCGAGTGACATTCGCTTGGGAAAGGCTTCAACAACTCTTTATTTAGTATGGATTTATATACTATTAAACGTTCACATTTTTCGCAGTTACCTGTGTTTTCATATTAGAAATATAATTGTATTATTTACAAAGGGTATTTATGTCAAGGGCGTCTGACTTTTGTCATCGCTGTCACCCATTAATGAAAAATAACACTTTTATCAATAAATTGCTTGTGCTTAAATTTAATATGCACTGAAGTTCGCTTACCCATGTTCGCACTCTTACCTTTTATCTTGCATTTAAATTCAACATCCATACTTCATTTCCGAGTATCTGTGTCACTGTTTATTCATAATATTCATAAAAATAATAGCCACACTATTTTTAAACCAGTTCTCTATGTTAATAAGTAAATAAAATTTAAAGCTGCTTTATACGTAGCGAAGTAATTTTCTGTATTATAGTAAATGTATAAAATATATAAACCCGGTGGTAAGTGTGTGTGAATGTTTATGCATAAAAACAATAGGCGACTGTATTTTTAAAGCTGTTTCATATGTATATAATGGGAAGGGAATTTCATGTTGCTTAATATTGATATTCGGAATATATACAAAGTAAATTTCACGTTGCTTAATATAGATATACAAAATATATATCCCTCATGAATGTATAAACCCCTACGTCACCTTGTCCCTTAATGAGAAGCTGGTGGGCGCAGCAGACTTTCAACGTCATTAGCCCTAATGACCCAGTCTATTAATTTCATCACAATATTTTGAAATCGGACCCTAAATCTATAGGTAATTATAAACAGCATGCCCTATCGAGCGCATTAAAGCCTTCAAAAACAACGGGTAAAATTAACTGGTTAAGAAAATGCTTATATATATATAATATATATAATATATATATATATAATATATATATATATAATATATATATAGTCTAATGTGTGTGTGTGTGTTGTGTGTGTGTGGTGTTTGGGTGTATGTACATACACACCTATGTATTTATACAAGCATATATATCATAAATATAGTCTCTTATTTTCAGTGTTAATTGCCTTCATTATACCTTATGTTCATGATACACACACACACACACACACACACACACACACACACACACACACACATATATATATATATATATATATATATTCTGTATCCATGAGAGAGAGAGAGAGAAAGAGCAGCAGCAGCAGGGTGAATTTCATCTCCATGAACGCCGCCTCCCTCCCTTTTGATAGAATTCCGTCCCCACACCATTTCATATCTTCTAAATGATATCAATCGTTCGTCATGCAAAGACACGACCCTGAATTTACGACTAAACCCCAGACCTTCCCTTATTGATTCCACAGGCACCAGCAACGAGAGGGTTCCTTCTACTACTGTTTCTCCCGAGTGTTAACATCACCAGGTCGTCTTCTCCAGGATATATTTAGCATACAAGGAGTAATGGAGATTTGCCGTTTCACTGAAGTCAATAGAAAAGGTAAGCTTTTTTTTTTATCTCACTCAAGTAAGATGTATCCGAGGAATTGTCAAATTCCAGGAAGAGATGGGATATCTCTATGTGAAAGTATAAAGAGAGAGAGAGAGAGAGAGAGGGGAGGAGAGTAGAGAGAGAGATAGGGGGGAGAGAGGAGAGAGAGGAGAGAGTTATGAGCATTTGTTTTTTAAGTTTAAAATCCGAGAAAATCTTTTATTTGGAGAGAGAGGAAGGACGAGAGAGAGAGAGGAAGAAGGGAGAGAGGAGAAGAGAGGAGAAGAAAGAGAGATTTATGAAAGCATGATTCTTTAATTGTAAATCCGAGAAAATTTTTATTGCTGAGAGAGAGAGGGAGAGATGAGAGAGAGAGAGAGAGAGAGAGAGAGAGAGAGAGAGAGAGTTATTGGAAAGTATTTTCTTTAATGAAATATTTCGAGAAAATTCTTTAATTGTAAATTCGAGAAAATTTCTTTATTTGCATGAGAGAGAGAGAGAGAGAGAGAGAGAGAGAGAGAGAGAGAGAGAGAGAGAGAAGAGAGATTCAACAAGAGATACATGACAGACAAAGGTATATGATCGCTATAATATCTATACACGAGTCAGATCGTTTCATTCCCCACAAATAACAATTACGGTATCTGTCAGTCATGCAACAACATGACCTTGAATTGCATGACTACAGGATCAGGCACGCCGTATTGATTCCAGTGACAATGAAAGCATGTCCCCACAACCACTGTGCATCCTTTAACGTAGGATGCACAGTGAGTACTATGCAGCCTTTCATTGATGAAATCAATAGGTGAGCAAGTGCTCTCTCTCTCTCTCTCTCTCTTCGCCATCTCTCTTCTCTCTCTCTCTCTCCTCTCTTCTCTCTCTCTCTCTCTCTCTCTCTACTCGTCTTTATATTACCTTATGTTCAACTGTTACCTGAATTTTACTAAACTCATTTAGTAAAAATTATGCCACCCGGACCTCCTCTCCTCTCTCTCTCTCTCTCTCTCTCTCTCTCTCTCAAAGAGGATGAAGATGAGAATGAGTATTTCTAGAATTCATAATATACTCATGGGAGAGAGAGAGAATATATACTCATGAGAGAGAGAGAGAGAGAGAGAGAGAGAGAGAGAGAGAGAGCGGAAAAAGTTCTCTTTCCAGGAAAAGTTCTGGATGAACACTTAAGACAAAATTCAGATGACAACGACGCGAGAGAGAGAGTAAGAGGGTGACGTAAGCTCTAATAACACCACCACATCTCTGTAAGCAACCCTTCCAGGTAAATCGCATTACATCCCCCCCACAACCGATCAAGCGTCATGCAATGAGATAACCTCCCAAAATTCATGACACGCCGGTCCTCTGCAATATCGATTTCAAGGGCGAAAGGAAGATGGTCCT
>NC_061095.1:16391796-16451182 GCF_015104395.2 Macrobrachium nipponense | reverse complement strand
GAGCCCTGAAAAGAGAGCAAAGAAAGCAGCGAGACTTTCCACTTTACTATATTAAGCCTAACGCTCCATCATGAAAAGACGGATACTAAGTAATGAATAAATAACCACTATACTTTGTTTTTTCCATCTGTCCATCCGCCTGTGGTGATTGCGCATGTCAACACTGCGTCCCGGGCTTTAAATAATATCCTATTTCGAATATTAACCGTGTAATTCGCATACAGTAAATTATTAAAAACACTTTTCAGTTGCAATATGTACACCCAGATATCCTTTCATTTACCTAAAACTTAGACATAACGTACCTATTTAAAGCCCGGGACACAGTGTTACCATGCGCGACTACCACAGGCGGATGGACAGATGAAATTAAAACCGAGTATAGTTAGTGTTGTGTGTAAAAAAAAAATATGTATATATATATATATATATATATATATATAATATATTGTTGTGGTGTGTGTGTGTGTGTATATATAATATATTATATAATATATTATATATATATATATTATTATTGATTCATACACATATGTATATATATATATGTATAATATATATGTCCTTCGTAAGACTTCGACTGTAATATCATGTAACATAAAACGAAATAAAGAATAAATAAAGTTGATAAACTAAAGTTAATTAAGAAGCCCAAATATTTCACACCTAATATTACATGATTATAATTAATAATTGATAGATTGATTTATGGCTACTCAACCTGGCGTCACATGTAGGTAAGAATTAGGGAAAAATGTAAGAAATCTAATAAAACAATTATAACTGTCCGGTTCTCATGGAAACCCTCCCCCATCCCCCTCTCGTAGATTCGGGTGGTTCCTATACATGCCCTTTAAGCCGGCCCAGCCAAGCCATGGAGGAAGAGCAAAGGGGAACGTGACCCCTCAAAAAAATAAATAAATAAAAAAAAACTTCTTTCCTGCTCGGAGGTTAAGTTAAACTTGGTAAGCAAGACCTTTCGCGCTCGGATGTTGCATCAAATTTAGTGCACATTTTGCATGCAAGGTGGGTACATCAGTTTTAGCATAATTCTTCAATGCCTAACGAGTATGTATATGTATATGTGTATATATATATATTACATATATATATATATATTTTATATCTATATATATATATATATATATATATATATATATATATATATATATATATATATATATATATATATATATATATATATATATATATATATATATATATATATATATATATATATATATATATATATATATATATATATTATAATATAAAATTCTTGACAATATTATTACCAAAAATACTTACTATTTTACCGACGGAATACTATTTCATTCCTAAACAAAGACTCATTTCGAATTTACAGAAAAAACCGCAAACCTCAGCAGCTTTGCGGACATTTCTACCGAATAAATTGCGTCCAATAGCGGAAAGTGGACTTTTTATTTTCAAACAAAAGACCCCTCGAAGCGGTACGATATTGACACCAATACATACTAATGCCATACAACTGCTAGCCATGTCACAATACTCATTCAATCTTTAAATGCGTATTTGTGCTTTATTAATTTTCTATGAACAGGAAAAACACAAAATTGATGATCTGAAGATGGACACATCGTATATATGTTATATATATATATATATATATATATATATATATATATATATATATATACACACATGCGTATGCATATACATATATTTTATATATATATATATATATATATATATAGTATAGTATAGTGTAGCATCAGTTTTAGCATAATTCTTCAATGCCTAACGAGTATATATATATTATATATATATATATATATATATATATATATATATATTATATATATATATATATATATATATAATATATATCTGTGTGTGTGTATATATATATATATATATATATATATATGTATATATATATATTATATTATATATATATATATATATATATATATATAATATATATATATTGTGTGTGTATATATATATACTAATATATATATATGTATATAATATATATATATATATTATATATATATATATATATAATATTATAATATATATGGATATATATATATATATATATATATCACACACTAGTTAGGCATTAAAGAATTATGCTAAAACTGATGCTACACCTGGATTGCCATCAAATTGTTAAGACAACAAATCTAAAATAAATATGGACCTCCCACCAATGCAATGAAATAGTGACCACAGCTCAGCCATGTAGTCAAGGCAAAAGCCAACTGATAGAGCGGAAAGCCCATAAACTACTGGAAAAATATGCTGTTCATTAAAGAGATAACGAATGAATTGAACACCGCTGTCATAAGAATAAATGAAATCCGGCCTTTTTTTCAAAACGTGTAATGATACGAGTAGGTTGAAATTCTAGCGTTCAGGTATTTAAACCTGTAAATTGATAACCACTACATCATCGCTACATGCAGAGTAATATCAAGCTTCTAAGGCAAAAATGTAAATAAAATATAAAGACATGAAAATAGAGTATAAACTTGTTATTGGAACACACTTTAAACAAACATCATATTTACACATACAGGCGTTGTCGACCTCATCGGCAGAAATGAAAATAATAGTATAAACTTGTCATTGTAACAAACAGCACCTAAACATTATATCTACACGAGTATACTTTCTCGAACTCCTATGCAAATTTGGACACGAGTATGAAAAGGGACCAAGCACTTGTGAAATTCACGAGCGAGCTGTCACCTCTATTCAAGGCACCTGTCAGTGTACCTGCGCTTAAACGTTAACGATTTACAATTCACCATCTGCGTTAAAAGTGCCGTGCTTCTAATTGCAAAGGTTAAATCAGTCCAGTATTCAATTTCATGTACCATTCCAGTGAAAGGTGTGTGTCGTGATTAATGGACGTGTGCTCTGTAGGACAAAATAGAAATGAATTGCTTTTCAGTAACATAAACTTAACAGTTATATCTAACTCACTGACAACGATGAATTACTGCAAAACGAGCATATGAAGAACTCATAAGAATGTTTTTTTTATATGAATGTAGTCTTTGCCGTTTGTCTCACACTATTTGAAAAGGTTCAAGAAGATACCATATCTTGAAAGTCTCATGAATAACAAAATAATATTTTTAAAGCTTCATGAAAACAAAATGACATATTTTGAAAGTTTCATAAAAAAAGACATATTTTGAGTAACATGAAAAAGAAGACATATTTTAAAGGTTTCATAAAAAAAATGACATTTTGAAAGTTTCGTGAATAACAAAATAATTTATTTTGAAAGTTTCATGAAAAACAAAATAAAATATCTTGAAAGTTTCATAATTGAAAGTTTCAAGATATTATACATACAGCACTGCAAAATCAACGATCTTAACCAATCCAGAATTGTGAAACTCAGACTACACAAAAACATTAAAAACGAATGTATAATTCATCCCTGTAAACAGAATGTTACACCTCTGTGTCTGAGACAAATAACAATAGATTCCTCACGCTCTATAAAGAAACTTCAATGAAAAAAACAAACTGACCATACCAGGTAGGCCTTCCGCATCTATTCCTTAATCCCACTTTTCTTCTTCTCAGACGCGAGAGAGTTGAAAGGAAGTGAGATAAAAAAAAAAAAAAAAAAAAAAAAAAAAAAAAAAAAGCAAAAAAAAAAAAAAAAAATCGCGCCAGAGATATCAAAGGAAAACAGTGCCTAGGGTTATGGCGAAGGAGGAGGAAGTAAGACTGGCCAAAAAGTGATTTTGCCAACTGGTTCTTTGCCTACTCTTTGTTTTGTTTGTGTAAACTTCAAAGGGATTTGTTATGCGCACCTGCTTTTGCAACATTGCAATGCGATGCTCTTTACGTAAAGGAGAGATTCCTTAGTATTTATTTAGCCAACGTAACGCTTTGAATATTCAAACGTTTTGCAATGCGGAAGTGGCCACATCTAGAAAAAATAACATCAAAAACATTCAAAATCAAGGAGTTCCTGTGAGGCATTACTCGCTATAACCAAAATATAAGGTATTAAACAAATATCTTTTTTGACAAATAATTCTAATAAGTGATCTCTTCTTTCCATATTTCCCATTACTTTCTGTTACTTCTAACGAACGCCATATTCCTTGGAAGCTTGAATTTCAAATCAATGGCCCTCTTTGGTGGGCTTGTTCCATATGAATGGGGTTCATATTCAGCATGATAATAATAATAATAATAATAATAATAATAATAATAATAATAAAATAATAATAATAATAGGATCTTTGTGATGACTAACAAACACCCACCTCCTGCACGCAATTACAATTCATATTAACAGAATAGCTGTATATTAATACATAGCACCTAACATGCTTCGCTCTATTTGACATAAGACACTAATTCGACCAACAAGAGGAATGTGTCAATGAGAATAGATATAACTAATCCGATAAATCACAGGATCAATACAAAACAGATTACGAATCACATAAACGATCAATAATAGATTCGCACGAAGTCCAGAATCAATACACAACGATTATGAATTATGTAGTGAATCTATAACACATAACTCTGAATTGGTAACGATTTTGTATAACCAAACTATGTGTCGTGAATCGATATAACGTTATGTATTATATATATATATATATATATAGATATATATATATATATATATATATATATATATATATATATATATATATATATATATATATATTACATCCGCCATATCAGATTCAATAAATGAACGTAAAACATCCGCCATTAAAAAAGTGATTGGGAAAAATGGTCAAAATCAACAAAGAAAATTCGTAAAGAAAAATAACGGAATTAGAAAGAAAGAAAGAAAAAGCATTACCTGTAACAGACGTGATCCGAAGTTTTCCAATTTTAAAACTCGTATTTTCTGACCATACGACGGAGGGGAAAAGGGGGGCAGTAATCCCCTTATAACGACCCCGTATTTCAGGGGCCAAGGCAACAACAGAGCTAACTAACACTGCAATGGAGATTCGGGAGGTATTTAGTAACGACGTCTGAGAGAGAGAGAGAGATTGAGATAGAGAGAGAGAGAGAGAGAGAGAGAGAGAGAGAGATTGGTAAAGATCATATAGTTTATATGTGATGTGTATGTGTGTGTGTATTGTATATATATATATATATATATATATATATATATATATATATATATATAGTATATATATAAGGTAAAGGTAATTCATGCTGATTTATTGATTTATCACGTTCCTAACCTTCGTGATTCAGTTATACGTATATATATATATATATATATATATATATTATATATATATATTATATATATGTCTTTGTAGATGAATATGTATATATACGTATATATATCTATATATATATATATATTATATATATATATATATATATATATATATATATAGAGAGAGAGAGAGAGAGAGGAGAGAGAGAGAGAGAGAGATAGAGAAAAAGAGAGAGAGTGAGAAGGGAGAGTAATATCCCACTATATATATATATATATATATATATAATATAGTGGGATATATTACTCTCCCTCTCACTCTCTCTCTCTCTCCTCTCTCTATCTCTCTATCTAATATATATATATCTCTCTCTCTCTCTCTCTATATATATTTATATTATATTTAATAAATATAAATATATATTTATATATAGATATATATACGATATATCTATTACATATTCATCTACAAAGACATATATATATATATATATGATATATATATATATATATATATATATATATATCTATATATATATGTACGGATAACTGAATCACGAAGGTTAGGAACGTGATAAATCAATAAATCAGCATGAATTACCTTTACCTATAAGTCACATTATTTCACTCACTAGGTTGTGCATTTGTGATTGTAAGTTTATATTCAATGGTGAATTTTATCAACAAATATTTGGCATGACAATGGGCAACTCTTTATCGCCTCTCCTCTCAAACTTGTACATGGAATTCTTTGAAAAACGCTGCTTACCTAATATCATTTATATTCCTGTAAAGTGGTATAGATATGTTGATGATATTTTAGCTGTTCTGACTGTCGGTATTGATGTAAATGATTTACTCTCTAAATTAAATAACCAGGTACCATCGATTAAGTTTACTCTAGAATTAGAAAAAGCCAATTGCCTCCCTTTCTTAGATGTTTTGATACATAGAGAACCATTTCAATGAAAATTTAGTATTTATAGGAAACTGACCAACAACTTAACTTATGTTCATTTCCATTCAGGCCACCATCTTAACATATAAATATCAATTTTTTCTTCTATGTTTTTACGAGCATTGCGCATTGTCAGTCCCCAATATTTGGATAAAAAAAATTGAATACATAAGAAAAATAGGGAATAGGGAAAGATTTATGTTATCCTTCACATATATTAGATATTTGTTATAATAAAGCCCACAAAAAGTTTTATAGTGTAAGTAACACGAAGAAAGAAAATTGTAAGAACATTCTCAGTTTGCCTTATTTTAATGGATTTGAAACCATTAAATCATTGCTATAAGCATTTAAGGTCAACCTTGTTTTTTCCTATAATAACACACTAAAAGGAATGTTAATAAAAAATGGCCCCAGAGAAAGCAACAACATAATATATAAAATTCCATGTATGGATTGGCCCTCATTTTATCTCGGACAGTCGAGCAAGGGCTTAGAAGTAAGGTTAAGCCAGCATAAATATTCTTTCAAAACTGGGCAAACATCTAATGCAATATTCATTCATTTAAGTGAAAACAACCACCGAATAAATTGTGTTGGTATTTCAGTAATTGCAAGGTCAAAAGATGTCTTATCACGATATCTTTTAGAATCTGCTTTAATACAAATTACTTCTCATTGTAATTTCAATATTAGTCGTGGCCTATTTCATTTAGCCCTTTGTATTTGTAACATGTTTAAGAATGACCTCAAAGATATAATTACAGACTTAAATAAAAATTGGTTGCCTTAGAGATATCGCGTTGTCTATGTATGTTTATATGTGTGAATATGTATTGTGAATATGTTTTTTTTTACCAAAGTTCTGAATAGCTGTCACCTATAATAATCCTTTAATTGTTTTGTCCTTGTGGCTGAGAAGATTGTCTTAAACTTTTAAGTGTACCCATGTTTTTGCTTGTTTGGGAAGGTTACTCATCTTCCAGGTGTGTCGGATTCTAGGAACTAATCTCTTTATAATCCCTATCTGTCAGTTATACGACCTTTCGTGTATTGTCATTTCCTCATGTAAGTCAGTTCATCTGCTTAGTAAAGGACGTTTGAACGTCGAAAGATCTCGCGGAAACTCCGTTGTTTATTATCCCTCGTGGCATATACTTTTTACATATATATATATATATATAATATATTATAATATAACTATATATATATATATATATAATTACATACATATTGATCTACATAGACAGACATATACTATATATATATATATATATATATATATATATATATATATAATATATACACATACACACACATATGTGTGCATAGTTTATAGCCTACATGTATGCAAGGGTGTGCATTAGTATAACGTACAAGAAACGGGCGAGATATCATTAAGAACACATATAAACACATATACATATATGTACTTAACCATAATATAACACAGAAACCAAACAGCCAAAGCTGTCCTTCAAATAACAATTCATTCAATTCACAACTATTTCGGAACTCTGACGATTTTTCCTAACAGTCTCCAATCCCAGAATAATGGCAGTCAAAGAAAAATTGCAATTCTTTGAGACACTGCCTTAAATGCATCTGGAAAGCGCTCGTTCCTGAGCGACTGCATTTGGCCGAGAGTATAAAGAAGCATTTAATTTTCCAGATTGCCCGCTTCGGATTGCTTATTGGAGTGCTTGCAGACATTTGGGCGATGTTTATTTTTCGGCAGCTGTGAAATGCTTGCAATTGATGGACACGTTTAAAGAAAATTGCCTTCTGTTTTAATGGTGAGGGAATAGTAAGTATAGTGATGTTTATTGAATTTCTATTCTTTACATCTCCCTGTTGATGAAGTTGACAGCTGCATGCCACCACAAACGACTACCTACCAGGTACGTTACTCACCACTTAGGTTAACAGACATACAAAGTTGAACCTCTCCTAGATAAGTCGATTTATTTTTGTCATTAAGGAAACTGAGATGAAAATAATTATACAAATAAAAAGTACACACACACACACACACGCATATATGTATATGTATAAATATAAATTTATGCATACTCATGTGTATGTATGAATGTATATATACATTATTATATATATATATATATATATATATATATATATATAGTAATATATAGATATATATATATATATATATATGTATATATATATATATATATATATATATATATATATATATATAAAATTTGTTTTTGTTAGCTCGGTCCATGAAGACAACGTGACGCCTCAATGGAAAGAGAATGGTGAATATTATGCACTCGCTCTGCCGGACAGGGCACTAAAGGCGACTAAGGAAGTTCCCAGATGAGATCAATATTTTAAAAACAGCTAACAATATTCAAATAATAGTTTATATTATAACAATAGCTGACAATATTCTAACAACAGCGAATAATATTCAAATGATAATTACAGTATTTAAATAATAGTTTACAATATTATAATAATAGGGGGCAATATTCTAACAATAGGCTGGACAATTATTCCAAATGATACCGAAAAAAAATTTTAGGCAAAATTGCTAACTAACCGTTTTCCTAAACAATAATAAAACAAACAACCGGCCTCATAAACGTCTAACAATAGCTCACAATATTCTAACAATAGTTAACAATATTCTTATAATAGCTGACATTCTAAAATTTAACTAACAGTATTTTAACAAAAGCTACCAATATCCTAATATTCCAACAAAAGCTAACTAGAGAGTTGAAGGCATGCGGTATCATTAGCATCCATCATCTCTGTAGATGTCTCGTGTGTGTGTGTGTGTGTGTGTGTGTGTGTGTGTGTGTTTGTGTGTGTATGTGTGCGAGACAGAGGAGGACGGGTGGGGGTATGGGATAGGGGGTTTGATTTTGACGGGGAGGGGGGCTTGGGGACGACTTCATTCAAACAAAAACTTACAAATTTCCTGCATCATCTCACTCGCCAGCCAACGCCCTTCCCCGTTTTCCATTTAAAGAAAAATGGATATTATTTGCGATCTAAAAGGAATATTCTACCAGGATGCAAATATATGAAAGAGAATATCTCTCTTTCTGGAGTGAATCCCAAATGAGATTAGCATTTTTTTGCATAATTAAATCATTCATTTCTCTTTTATATTAAACACTTTATCAGTAATCAACTGAGTGGCAATTTTTAGTTTTTATATATGAAGAAAAACGTTGGCACTCATGAGTCAGTTTTATCGTAAATGCTCACTGTAAGATTGAATTTTGCCCAAGTATGTATGCTTTCTCTCTCTCTCTCTCTCTCTCTCTCTCTCTCTCTCTCTCTCTCTCTCTCTCTCTCTCTCTCTCAAATTTGCCAATAAACGGTTATTTACAACTCAATTTCGGTCGATTCTTTTTCTTTTTTTAACAATCCGCTAAAACAATAAACAATAAACTAAAAAAAAACATACTCTCATACACATGAAGAGTATAACACTGGATCACTAAAATTCATACATGAATGCAAGCAGTGAAGCACATATCTTCATATGCCTTCAGTTCCTTGTCACTATATCTTGATCCTCTTGTCAAGTGACAATTCATTTAGTATTAAAAGGACCAAAAAATTGTTTAAGATACATTTAAAGAGTATCTAAATAAAAACAGGCAACTAGCAGCACTCAAAGTCACACTATTAAATATATGAACAATATTTATATAATAAATTAAAAAAATTTTCATCATGAATGTAATATTTGCAACAGTTAGCCTGACAGCAAATGACCCCATTGCATGAAATGCATGCAGGAAAATGATCACAGAATTATATTAAAATGCAACAAAAATAATTCGCATAAAACTTACAGGGATAAAAAAGAAAAATATAGAATATATATAAAAAATAAAAAAATTTTAAAAAAAAAAGGGGAGGGAAAAAATTAAGAAGAGAAAAGAGAAACAAAAAAAAAAAAAAAATTAAAAAAAAAAAAAAAACAAAAAAAAATAAAAAATTTTAAAAAAAGAAGGAAAAAAATAATAAATTTAATAAAAATTTTAAAATGCTTAAAAAAAGATTAAATAAATAAACAAAAAAAAAAAAAAAAAAAAAAATTAAAAAAATTTAACAAAAAAAAAAAAAAAAAAAAAGGGGAAATAGGAAAAGACGAAGGGAAAAGGAAAAAAATTAAAAATTTTTAAATTTATATAACAAATTAATTAAAATAAAAATAAAAATTAAAAAAAAAAAAAAAATAAAAAAAAATAAAAAAAAAAAAAAAAAAAAAAAAAAAAGGAGGGGACAAAAACAATAAAAAAAAAGGGGGGGACAAAGAAAGAGGAGGGAAAATAAAATAAAAAAAAAAAAAAAAAAAAATTAGTAGAATGTAAATATTAGAATATGTGTTAAATCATATTTTATTAACAAGGGTTTATTGTACTTGTGTTTATAATACTCCAATGTAATAACCAGCCAGGCTTTTTCATTTACTGTACTTTAGAGATACATGATACCTCTGTTAATTAGCTGGCCATGCGTGTAATTAACCAGATAATAGTTTTTAGGTCTATTATTAACTAAAATTATTGCCATAATCAAGATTTTATATAATTTGGAAAAATTGTTATCACTTTTAAGGATGACTTGTTTGCTGTAATCAGGTTGTTTGATGCCATGTTATCTATCTCTCTCTCTCTCTCTCTCTCTCTCTCTCTCTCTCTCTCCTCTCTCTCTCTCTCTCTCTCTCTCTCTCTCTCAGGAGGAAAAGAACATTGGACAGCAAGCCTTAGATAGACTGCTCCCATCTGGAACATTCCTTATCTTTCTTATCTCAAGTTACGTCACCGAAATTGAAACTTTCTTGTTTTTTCTGGAGCTCCGTGCAAAGAAAAAAAGAAATAAAAAAAACTTTAATGTCAGACACGGTGTGTTTTTACACCGATAATTTGTGGATTCATCTATAGTTTTTCTATTTAATTATCTTCGAATACAGTTTTACTTTGACCATTACCAGTTGCATATCACCAAATTTAAGTATGTTTTCAGCTTTATTATACTATGACTTACATTATTCCGCCACGGGAAATGTATATATCTATTCTAATTTAATCACCTGAGAGACAGGTGTCAATGTCACATGATGAGTTTTAACAGATCATCAATTAAACCTTAAGAATTCATCAATTAAATCTTAAGGATTTAAGGATTGATCTTTCAACCTTGACCTTTTGTTGATATCTGATGAAAAAATCACTGGTCTTGCAAAAGTCCTCCCAAAAGATATTCATAATATCGTGAACAAATATTTCAAATTCCTGAGTAACTACTACTACCGCGAGACGAACTTACTCAACTCAACAAAAAAAAAAAAAAAAAAAAAACAAAAAAAAAAAAAAAAAAAAAAAAAAAAAAAAAAAAAAAAAAAAAAAAAAAGAGGCAAACTTTACTTTCATGGCTTCGCTAACGCAAACAAACAAGAAAACGCTTTAGTAACCTTGCTAGACAAAGACGAACAAGCACGGCAAATGCAACCTTCACCATGCAACGAACAATCTACAGACTGAACTGGAAAAAAAAAAAAATACGGCCACCATTTCTCGAGGATGACGGAAGTGGAGAGCAATTTTTCGCCCGCCTGGAAATCTTCCGCTACAGAGCAGGAAATAAATATTCCCATTCTGCGCCTGAACGCGTCTCACAATGGAACCTTCGCATCCCACTGCTAACGCCGATACAAACCTCGCGTCTCCAGCGAGGTTTGTATCGGCGAATGGACGCGTGAACTGGGAGCAGGAATCCCCAATACATACACGTAAAAAAAAAAGTCTGCATGCGAAGTGGGAAACTCGCATAACAGCACATCAAGTTTAACGTACGAGAATGCAATACTCCGGTGAGGAGAGATTTGTCCTTTACCTGAATTCCATATCAGTGGGTTAGAACACGTACCGTGCCAGAATGCAACACCAATACTAATACATAAGAATATGAAATCTTTTTTTGCGCCGCAAGAAGTTTATAAACCAGATAATTTTCCCCCTGAGGAGGTGTCAAAAAAAAAAAAAAAAAAAAAGTCAACACACGGTACACCTTTGTACCTAATTTGACTAAAATGCCTTTAACCGTGTTGGACCTGACAATCGAACGAAAAAAAAAAAATTCCACTGATAAAAAAAAATTCAAGGTCAATCACACGAAAAAAAGTAACGACCTACCTTTGTACCTACTTTTACTAAAACGCCTTAAACCGCGTAGGACCTGACAGCCAGATGGAAAACTAAACCACCCGAATTTTGTCGTGAAGAGACTAATAATGACACCTGACAGACTGGGAACATCCGATAAGGAAAAGGGGAAAAAAATGGATGATCGCAAGCAGAAGGAAAGTTTGCATAATTTAGACGTAACACAAGGAACGATTAGATAAGCAGGAAGTCGGAACGCTCAAAAAGATTCCCGGCGTTGGAACGGTGCCAGGTCTTACACCTGAATAGCAGAGCCTGATAGCATGGCTCTAGCGTCTGAGAATGCAATGAGAGAGAGAGAGAGAGAGAGAGAGAGAGAGACGGGGGTAGGGTGGACGGGTAGACCGTCAAACGGAGACAGTCAGACAGTGATAAAGACTACGAGAGAGAGAGAGAGAGAGAGAGAGAGAGAGGGGGGGGGGTAGGGTGGACGGGTAGACCGTCAAACGGAGACAGTAAGACAGTGATAAAGACTAAGAGAGAGAGAGAGAGAGAGAGAGAGGCCGTGTTAACAGTCAGAACGAGACGGACAGAATGACAAAAAGTTGTGGGACTAAAAGGGTCAGTGATTAAATTTAAGAGAGAGAGAGAGAGAGAGAGAGAGAGAGAGAGAGAGACCAGTGCTACCATATTTGTCGTCAAGCAGAATTGGGAGAGACATTTACGGAACTGTCAGGGCCAAGCAACTGTAAAGGACGACAAGTTTAAGGTCATTTGACCAAACCCACTGATGAGTGTAGACTTGTAACTCTCTCTCTCTCTCTCTCTCTCTCTCTCTCTCTCTCTCTCTCTCTCGAGGACCTTGAAATATACTAGAGAAAGACTATGAATTAAATGAGACATTTATCCCTTCTAGTTACTCATTATAAAAATTACAGACAATATCATTATAACAAGCAACACAAGGATAATTTTCAGCGTGAGCACAAAGATTTCAAGCAACCCTATCCTTAAAACTCAGCTCTGTTACATCGACTGCATAAAAAAAAAAAAAAAAAAAAAAAAAAAAAAAAAAAAACTCAACGAGACGAAGCGCATTCGAGAAAATTCTCAGACAGGGCGGTAAAGGGGGTGTAGGAGGAAGGGGAAGGGGAAGGGAATGGGGAAGGGGAAGGGGAAGGGGAAGGGGAGGGGGAGGGGCGAAGAGAAATCAATGGTGGTGGATGCAATGGGATGCAAAGGCTTGCTTGGCACCAAAAAAACAAAAAAGTGTATGCGGCTGCGAGCGAGCGCTTGCTTGCTTGTACATGCGGGTTTTGCAGTCTTGAATGAGATGGGAAATTCTGAGCTAATAATACTATAGTATTTTTATAGTAGTAGTATGACCTTCATTCCGAATACCATTCATAAATTGTATGAAGGTCGATAATATTAGTAGTAGTAGTAGTAGTAGTAGTAATGTTGAAACTAACTAAATCTATAGTATATCAATGGAAGCATATGATGTCAAAAAACACTATGAATTTTAAGAAGGTTATTTGAATACCGAGAGGAAATCCCTAAGCACAAAAGTCTCGAAAAACCATGGAAAAAAAATGGCACGAGTATCCACTGGGTCAAGGTCATCCATACAGACGAGTGTCTCCTGGAATAGCATGCTCTTTAAAGGGAGGTTTCCAGGCAAGATTATATTTATTATTATTATTATTATTATTATTATTTATTATTATTACCATACAATGTGCTGCAACTCATGCAGAACAATCCAAACACGATACTGACATGTCAAGCAAAACTGCAAAATTGTTCATAGAGAATAAGGAAAAGCCACCCGTCTGAAGGAAATATTATTAACAAATATATAAAAAAATAACAAATAAATAGTAAAAAACTCCAAAACGTTATGGAAATTAACCTTGAAACAAAGTACTTTCTCACAAGGGTCGATTCCTTCAGATTTTGAAATTCCCGTTCATTCGTCATAAATGTCATATCCTTAATGCTAATAGAAGGTAATGAAAGTTCATAATGAAGTATAGTTACTAGGCACCAATTATGAACTGGTTTTAACCTTTGTCCGATTTATCCTGCTGCGGAAGACAGGAAGAAATTAAATATATTTAAAAAAAAAAAAGGAATTCATCCTTTGCCTGAACGGCGTAATTACGGCAATGACTTACAAAGAGAGATGAACATCTAAGAAAATGTTGAGTGAATTTTCAAAATGAACACGCGAAATCTCGTTAACGACTTAAAAATAAATGAGAAAAAATATGCCAAAATCAGATGAATTCATTGACAAACTTTTTAGTCGCTAATGCGCGACGCAACAAAGAATTTTGTGAAACGGTGAAACGGCGAATGAATGGACTTGAATGAATGAATGAGTTCATTCATCGCCATCGTCCTGCCATTTCACGATTAATTAAAATGGCTTGCCCCCTCTAACCCCTCCCCCCCCATCCCCCATCAAAGTTAGCTTCCTTTCCCGGACTAGAAAAGAGAGAGAGAGAGAGAGAGAGAGAGAGAGAGAGAGAGAGAGAGAGAGAGAGAGAGAGAGAGAATCCAACAATTAACTGCGAATGGACAGCTCTGCGAATGGTAAATGATTTAAAGATCGAGTTTAGCTGGATAAGTGAATGTAAATACGTATATCTCTGATGTACAAACATAAAGCGATGGTTTCTCCACGCCTGTCTGTCTGTCTCGTTCGTTTCTTATTTAAAACCTCCGTTTGATGAAGTGAATTTTATATAGTGAGAGAATGTATTCGGTTTTGTATTCAATGAGAAGAACGCCATACAGCAAACATACACACACACACACACACACACACACCACACCACACACACACACACACACACACACTTATATATATATATATATATATAGATGAGGAGAGAGAGAGAGAGAGAGAGAGAGAGAGAGAGAGAGAGAGAGCCCGCGTGACAAAGCTACTGCCGCATAATATCCACGCAGTGACACCCATCATGGAGAGGACACTACTGAGGTGAAGGGGAGGAGGGAGGGAGGAGGGAGGGAGGAGGAGGGGTAGTAAGAGCTTCAGGTGTAGCGAGGGGATGAGCGAGAACCGCCAGCATTTAGGTAAGGGGAATTGAAAAGAAAGGGGGGGGGGGGGGGGTCCATGATTACGAGTAATGGAGAGGAAAGGTGGGCGAATTGTGGGTAAATTCGGACTTATGGGCCAATACGGACTTGTTGGCGAATTCTTATGTGTACCCTTATATGTGGGCGATTTTGGACTTGCCCCAAAAAACAAAAATACAAATTGGTTCAACGTGAACCATAATTAAAAATACATAAATACGCAATATTGCGCATAAATAACCACAACTGAGGTCAGCTATTGCAACATGAGCCCCTCCCCATCACTAAAACATGGGGCAAGCCCCTGCGACAAAATTTGCATGCAACATATGGGAAGTTTAATAACTGCCCTGGCAGAGACCAATAACCTTCCACAACACAACGAGAGGCTAAAGACGACATTTCTTGACTCGTGTACAAAAACGTTTGGAAACCAAGTATTACTTACGTGGTATTATATCACGTGTAATCTTAAGTGGCATCACGTTCGTGTAGTAGAAAGTAATACAATAATAAGTGGATACTGTTATCTTCAGAATATAGTATTAAGACAATATTAAGCATGTATAAAAAGACCTTGGGAGTGGCTTATATTGCAGCTGACAGCGCATAAAAATAAAAGGTTTTGATATCATGCTAAATGCACTTAATTATACTTATCTTACTATAAATTTTGCGCAAAATGAACTGTAAAGACGCCGTTGAATAGCTGGACGTGATTGTAAATACATCTTGATACATTTTATGAATGACTGATAATGAAAAAGAGCTAAATAAATAATTCATAAACTGCCGTACATACATATCTGATAGTGATGACCATTAAATATGAAGCGTTTTTACGAGAGAGAGAGAGAGAGAGAGAGAGAGAGAGAGAGAGAGAGAGAGAGAGAAAGAGAGAGAGAGAGAGAGAGAGAGAGAGAGAGAGAGAGAGAGAGAGAAAGTATTAATTCTTACAATAGATAGCAGAATGTGATCCAATCAAGACATAAACAGAAACATGTATATTTATCACACGAATAACAATTATAATACTCATACAGCAACACAAGACAAGATCCCTTTTATCATTTCTCAAATCACTGCTCTCAAAAGCAAGAAAGAAAACTGCCAAACCTCAAGGATATTCTTTTCCATTAGAAAAACAAAATCCCTTGATGTTGACACCGCCTTGCACGAGGTTGCAATTTCGGGAGACTAAGACACATGGCAAACAGATGTCTGCTTCCTCTGAAATGGAAACCGAGCGTCTTCATCCCTCAATATTTTTCCACCTCTCTCTCTCTCTCTCTCTCTCTCTCTCTCTCTCTCTCTCTCTCTCTCTCTCTCTCTCTCGACGAACCGTCATCTAAATTTCAATTATGACCACATGGTGACAGTTCTAAAATTGTTTATTCGTACCGTTAGCACATAAACCGTGTGTTTACGTGTAAGTATAATTATTATCAGTCTTTTAGGAGTTATGTGTATGCATGGGTGAAGTATATATATACATATATACATATAGTATGTGTATAATAAATGTAAATATATATATATACAAATTTATATATATATATATTATTATATATGTATATTTGTAAATAATTATTATATATATATATTATACACACATACTATATGTATATATGTATATATGCATGGGTGAAGTATATATATATCATATATACATATATGTATGTGTGTATAATAAATGTAAATATATATAATATATACATATATATATATATATATATATATATATATTTGTAAATATATTATATATATTTATATTTATTATACACACATACATATATGTATATATGTATATATATACTTCACCCCATGCATACACATAACTCCTAAAGACTGATAATAATTATACTTACACACGTAAACACACGGTTTATGTGCTAACGGTACGAATAAACCATTTTAGAACTGTCACCATGTGGTCATATATATTTATATATATATATAATATTATTATATATATATAGATATATATATATATATATATATATATATATATATATATATATATACCGTCCTAAAAGAAAGACTGGCAAAACAATTATCCACAAATATACACACACGCAAGAAGAACTCTAGGCGAACATTTACATGTATTTCCACCTCGAAACTTTAAAACCTTCCAAGAGAGGAAACGCCCACTTAAACCGCGAAAATCCGAATCAGAGACTAGGAAAATGGCGGCTCTCAAGTGTCAAAGTTTTAATTAATATTAAAGGTGATTTGTAAGAACAGCTGTCTCAGGTGAAGGTTGCTATAGGTACAATGACGTATTTATATCTTTAAATATAAATGATGTACGTGAATGTCGGTATAGGTACAATGACGCATCTGTATCTTAAAATATAAATGATGTACGTGTATGTCGGTATGGGTAATGACGTATTCATATCCTAAATACAAATGATTTATGTGTATGTCGTTATAGGTACAATGACGTATTTATATCTTAAAATAAACCCACATCATCTTTTATATAATTAGTACATACTCCAAGTGCCAATTACCCTTAATATTTATATCTGGAGTGCATTATTCTCCAACATTCACCAGTTTTTTTTTTTTATATTTCAATACAAATTCTATTTCTATATAAATAAAAATTTCAAGAATGATATTGGAGTGTAGCAAGTCCAATAAATTAAGCATGTTTAATTTTTATATATATATATATATATATATATATATATAATATATATAAATAATAAAATGTATGTGTTTCGTGTATATTTTTTATTTTTATATGTAAGTTTTGTAAGGCAATTATAATTTTGGTAATATGATTAATTTCCACCTCAGAAACTGTGTATAATGTTGTGAAATGTATGTTTTTGTTGTCAGATTCCCAAATTTACAGATAACATGTGTTAAGTAGTCCAACTTTTCATTTTGAAACATACGTAAGACAGAGAGAAAGAGTAAAAGCGCTTATATGTAAGCCTCTGAAGAGGGTTGTTTTTTTTCACATCTTGAGAATACCTTACCTAAGCTAATTTTTTTATAGTTCCAATCTAGCCTGTAACTAAACAAGGGGGCGGGGGCCTTGTTCATTCCTACACATCTCGAGAGGGCCTGAGCCAGCTGATTTCTTTATCCACGCAAACATGTGTAGGGACCTCCCAGGCAGCATCGAGTCCATCGAGAACCTTCCCTACAATGATGTTATTCATGTTTAACATAGAGAGATGATGTAATATGTTTTCATCTTGAACTCGATGCTAATCGCCCATATGTCCATACGCTTACGGGGATAGAGAACGATTCATTCGATTCCGAGACCTAGCCGCTGGTCGTGAGGGATAGTACTTCTCTCCTCTCTCTCTCTCTCTCTCTCTCTCTCTCTCTCTCTCTCTCTCTCGTTTGCGAGGCTGTTTCATTAACGTAAATGTAACTCACATTAGTTTTGTATTTGAGAAGGTCACTCAGTAACTGTTTTAATGTAAGTGTCGTTTGTGGAATCTGAACATAGTGTTATTTTTATTAGTTTTGTGAAGGCACCCACGAAAGTGCAGACGTATGTAACAGGCCTATTTTTTGAATGAGTGAGAAGTTGCAGCTGCGTATACAGGTATTTTACAAATGTTTTGAAGTGCACTTAAAGAATTTATTTTACAGTGTTTGAAATAATTATTATTTTTATGTATTTTTCTTTTGCCTTGTACATTTGACATGTTCATTTTATTTGATTAATATTTGTGCTGTCAATGCTTTAATTGTCCTCATATTATGCATTATGTGTTTTTGCATTTTCTTTATTTTGTTTAATTAGTTTGAATTATTTTGATTGTGTAAATTTTGAATCTTACGCATGTGAATTGATTTGTATTTAATTAAATTTCATTTCAAATTTGATTATTGCTTTGCAATTTAATTTAATTAATTTTCTTGATAAACTTTGATTTAATTTTGCTTAATAATTAATTCAAGAATTAATTAAACTTTTGTTTTCAAGTAATAAAAATTTCCCTGAAATTGTGAATTTCACTGATAAATTTTGAATTTAGAAATAAATTTTTATATTTAAAATTTATATGAGCATTTTATTGTTTTTGGTTTCCCCCCAGTATTATATTTTATTTTCGATTAGATAGAAATATAGAGTGATAATTGTGCCGTTTCCCACAAATAAATCAGAATCAGGGAAATACTTAGATTTGAAATTGTTGAAGGAATGATGCCCTTTTATTAAGATTACCTCACATCTATTTTAATGAACTTAGACTGATTGTTTTCTTGACTGTTCAGTTCTATAAGGGATTACTATTACCTTTGGAGTATTCAGTCATTTAGTATTTGTGATGAAGGGTCAGGTGTCTGGCTGTAGTGAGGTAAGTAATAACCAGGTACTTGAACGAACTGTGCCCTAAGTACAAAGGGTGTCCCAGACCCAGGAATAAAAGGGTCTCTTGTGCTAATAAGAACAAATGGTAAGTGAAATAACCAGATACTTGGCAATGTAGGTTAACAAATATTAATGGTGTCCAGTATTAATGGTGTCCAGACCCAGATACTCTAGGCAACTTCGTCACAATATATATATATAATATATTATAATATTATCATATATTATATATCAATATATCTATATATTATATAAACTCTACTTCATACAATTCAAATTCAAGAACAACTTCTATTTTATTTCACATGATCGTGTGACCTTTCCTCTTCTATTAAAGTTCCACAAAAAATTCCCCAGTCAAATATTAAATTCTCTCTCTCTCTCTCTCTCTCTCTCTCTCTCTCTCTCTCTCTCTCTCCTCTTCAATCCTTCCAATTGTCTAGGTGTTTCCTCAGGTTCCCTCTCTTCACTCTCCTTATTCACAAATTTCTCCGTTGTCACTCCCTCCCCATTTCCAATCGCACCCTTTCATTCCCATCTGTTTCATCTCCCTCGTCATCGTTGTTGCCTGCTCTCCTCTCCTGTTCTTTAGCCTTTTTTAACATCCCAGATTTTTTCTTTTCTCCTTCTCCTCAGTTCTTTCTGTCTCATACGTTCTTTTTTGTTCTAGGATTCCTGACTCTCTCTGCCTGTCTGTCTGTCTGTCTGTCTCCACCCATCTTTTTGTCCTCAAAAAAAATACTCTTGCTTCAATCATCTGTCTGCCATCAATTAATAGCAAACATTCTCTCTCTCTCTCTCTCTCTCTCTCTCTCTCTCTCTCTCTCTCATTACTGTATCACACAGTCCTGGCTTCCTAAACACCACCATTAAGGCCGTCAGACAGCACCCACACTCAACGGGGAGGCTCAGGTATCTCCTCCCTCGGCTGTCAATTCCAAATGGAGCTATGTTGAACTCGCGACCCCCAGAATCATCGACGCATTGCCAAGGGCATTTACAGGGCTAACAAGATGGAGGCAGGCTATTTTGAAGGTCAAGAGCACCACCATATTTTAGCTTGGCTGCTCCTGGAGGAGGAGGAGGAAAAATACATAAACACGTGGTTTGTAGACAACTCGGACAAACTGATAAAATTTAGCACTCATATTCTAGGCTACTCGAGGAGGAGGAGGAGGAGGAGGATAGATTCATAAAAACGTGGTTTGTAGTTGTGTTAACTGATAATCACGAGAATTTACATTATCTAGAAATCCAGCTTTTCCTATAATTAAGGTGGATTTCATGAGAATTTGAATTGTCTACGAATTTATCTTATCTCTAATATCAATAAAACTGTTGAAAAAACTGAAATCTCCGCGAGAATTGAATGAATAGGAAACGAAATCAGAAATTTCACTACCTAGAAGTCTTGCGTCATTTTATTGCTTCACAGGGTGATCGAAAGCAAAATAAAATCAAGCAGTAAGTAATAATGAGATCTTCAAAACTCGACGGCATTACTACAAGCATTTCCGAGATCCGTGACTTGATAGTATAACTTCCGAACAAATTGCCAACCATAAAAAAAATACCTGAAGTAATGATAGAGAATAATTTTAGAAATCGAAGAGAAAATAATCGCCAAATTTAAAGAATTAATACAATATGTTTCGTTATACCTATTAAACATTTTCGTTACTTGCGGAAAAGATCAAAGACCAATGTAATTCTCTATGAAAGCTTTAAAATTTTCGTTGGTGAAAATACAAACTTTATTACAGATATGTGTAAGTGCATAGCTTTTTAACCAATATATTTGTATGAGCGGAGAGTGCCTGAAACTTCAAATAAAAATCTTGTGCGGGATTTTCCTCTGATAACGTACATAGCAAACAGCTTATTAAAAAAAAAAGAAAAACACCTTTTTTTCACATAAAACTACGGAAAAAACTAAACACTTAGTAACTCAAACAAACAAGAAAAGAAGAAAATGAAACCAATTTAATATCCTACGCTTTCACATAAAAAGATCGTGCTAATTTTACCCGGTTGCCATAGTGTTAAATCCCCAGGGTTCCCTTCCAGCTACTCTGGATAATATTCATATAATTACACTTCAACAGTCGTCAGAATATCAAAGGTCAACGCCTCCGAATTAAATTAAACACAATTCAAAAATGCGTCGAAGTTTCTCCTGCGCAATCGAGTTTTCTGTACGCACCGTGGCCCATGAAGCTTTCAGCCGCCACGGTCCGGTGGTGGCCTGTCCTATAGCGTTCCCAGACGCACGATCATGGCTAACTTTAACCTTCAATAAAATATAAACTAGTGAGGCTAGAGGGCTGCAATTTGGTATGTTGGATGACTGGAGGGTGGATGATCAACATAGCAATTCGGAAAATTTCTGAGGGACAGACAGAGCCACTTCAATAGTTTTATTTTACAGAAAATTAAATAACGAAGGTGAAGACGAATAACAATATACTTTACGAAGACATACACATAAAGACTCGATACATATATATACTTAGAATATCACTGTACTTTAAAAAACACTCGCTACACATATGCTTCATTTTCAAGTAGTAAAAGAATCACTTGAGACTTGAGTGAAACGAAAATGCCCGGGCCAATCTATGATCCGCTGCAACGATTCATTTCTCGTTATCTCCCGCGGTTCATCCGCCCTGACAGGTTGCTCTCTCAAATTGCACGCGAGATAAGTGGCATGCAAGACTTGCAACGAAAACAAGATCAGTGGCTGAATACATTAAGGGGAAAGCGAAAAGGAGGAAAGGAAGAGCAGAAGACGAGAACAAACACTTGATAGGAAAGGGTGGAAGCGAAATAATGAAAGAAAAGAAGGCTTAAGACAAAACATAACCGAAAAGGATAAAAGGATCTGTAGAAGAAAGCAATAAAAAGTAAAGAAAAAGTAAAGAGAAAAATATTTGACACTGAATATAAAAGTGAAGAGGAAAAAAGGATAAAAGAAACATCAAATAATGCAATAAGAATAAATGGGAACACATAAACATGGAGGGCAAGATGAAAAGATTCCTCCCACGAAAAAAACTGAGGAACGAAAAGAAAATTAGATACCGAATATAAATGAAAAGGCAAAAAAGGATAAAAGAAAATATGGAAGAAGCAATAAAAATGAGTGAGGAAAAACATATAATGAAGTAACGATAGAAAGCCTCCTCCCACGACTTGAGGTATAAAGTTTCCAATTATTCGACAGAGCGGCGACGACATTAAAAAAAAAAAAAAAAAAAAAAAAAAAAAAAAAAAAAATCTGTGAAACAGGACGTCTTTCAAAATAATATTCATTCATCTCGTACAGAATCTTTCTTACGAGCGACCTGACGCCCACGACGTGATAGGTGCCATTAAGATATAAAGGTTCTCCTTATATTTTGTCAAGTATCTGGAAAAATATCCCCGGAAAAAGTTAAAAAGTTTGGGCACGTTATTTCTCTACCACTGTCTAATACATTATATAACTGTGACAATTATTTACCATTTACGTTTTACTTTTTTATAAATAAAAATCATATCTAAATGTCAAGCTAAACGTTTGGATATCATTAAGCATGAATCAAGAAAACTCACTCTTCTATGTAACAATAAATTACACGTCACTTTTGTCCCTGTTTCCCAAAGAAGCACAAACCAAAAACGCCCCAACATTCCTTCACGGGTATCAAAAAAGCCATCTAATTCCATGGTACAGCAAAGCACACATCACCCCTGTTCAGTTTCCCTCCTCTAATCCTCCCCGTGACTGATGGCGCATCAACATATCTTCAACGCTCGAAGCATTTCCAATTAAGAGATACAGTCTTCATTTACCCAGCATGAGGAATTTAGCAGCAATGTCAACCACAAAGGAATGAGTGACACCGTCAGGCATTCCGTTCAATAACTCAGGAATGTGCTATTTTGCAAGGCTCTCTCTCTCTCTCTCTCTCTCTCTCTCTCTCTCTCTCTCTCTCTCTCTCACTGGAATTTTCTTCGTATTTTAACAGCCATCAACTACTTTACTCAGCAATTTCTAGTCTGTCAATTTTCTTGGTTTCATGTTTGTTGTCAAATTTTACTCTCTCTCTCTCTCTCTCTCTCTCTCTCTCTCTCTCTCTCTCTCTCTATCCCCTTCATCCCTCCTCTATAGATAGATATATATATATATATATATATATATATATGTACACATGAAACTGTATTCATGCACAATACATTTTAGTTTCGCTTATTTTAAATGTACAATTAAATACTACTCGGCTTGCTCTCTCTCTCTCTCTCTCTCTCTCTCTCTCTCTCTCTCTCTCTCTCTCTCTTCTCTCTCTCTCTCTCTCTCTATGAAACTATTCATGTACAGTACATTTACTTTGGCTTATTTTAAATGCATAACTAAAATACTACTGGCATTGAAAACACTATCTCTCTCTCTCTCTCTCTCTCTCTCTCTCTCTCTCTCTCTCTCTCTCTCTATATATATATATATATATATATATATATATATATATATATATATATATATATATCATATATATAATACTGTATTCATGTAAATACATCTAGTTTATCTTATTTCAAATGTACAACTACAACACTACTGGGCTTGAAAGATCTCTCTCTCTCTCGTCTCTCCTCTCCCCCCCTCTCGATCTCTCTCTCTCTCTCTCTCTCTCCTTCAAGTACTATCTCGGGCAATACTTTTAAGGCCCGACTGACTCAGTGACAACCCCTTCTCGACCTTATCTAAAATTTATCGCTATGCGGGAGTGAACTTGGGGTCTGTCGACCTGACCACATTTCCCTATTCCAAGTCGTCTTTATTTCTTTATAAGGGAAGACAGGTTTGAGCAATGTCGATATTTACAGCTAGCTGAAGGGGGGGTGGTTGTTGAGAAAAGGAATGGTTGGAATTAGGGGGAGGTGGGCGGGGTGGGGGTAGGGTTGAAGGTAGGATAAGTAGTGGGACTGAAACTCGTGTGAAATTCATTGATGCTCTCCTCCGAAGTAGGAACTTTTAAGAACTCGCGTAAATTTTAAAGCTTTTAATTTTTCAGGCTTTTTATGAGGGCAAAGGGGATTCGAATGGGTTAATGTCCCAAGTGGATATAATATATTATTTCCTTAGCCATATTTTAAAAGTCCAATGAATAAATAAAAGCATTATCTACGTATATGCATCTGGTACGCCATACTGTTATTCCTATTGATAAACAATAAAAAAGAAAATCAATTAATAACCATAGCATTTTCCTTTCGACTCTACCTAATGGGGGACATAAAAGAATATTACACCCAAGATTATCTGTGTTACATGAACAAAACACTTTAAAAAAAGTCACTGCAGAATAAATGCATTTTTAAAACCATTAAAAAAATTCAATGTAGAAGATATGCAATTTTAAAACCATTTAAAAAATTCAATGCAAAAGATATACAATTTTAAAACCATTTTTAAAAATTCAATGCAGAAGATATGCCATTTTAAAATCATTTAAAAAATTCAATGCAGACGATATGCAACTTTAAAACCATTTAAAAAAATTTAATGCAGAAGAAAATGCAATTTAAAAACCATTTAAAAAATTCAATGCAGAACATATGCAATTTCCTATAAGGGATACCAAACCCATCTTGTGCATCTTCCCTCCCGTGCAAGACGTGAATTTCAATTGCAAAAGACGAGCCAATGCAAGATGAGGGACCAAAGACGAAAAATCCTCAATTTATCGGTGTAAAAACACACCGTGTCCGACATGAAAGTTTTTTTTCTTTCTTTTTTTTCTTTGCACGGAGCTCCAGAAAAAACAAGAGTTTCAATTTCAGTGACGTAACTTGAGATAAGAAAGATAAGGAATGTTCCAGATGGGAGCCGTCTATTTAAGGCTTGCTGTCCAATGTTCTTTTCCTCCTGAGAGAGAGAGAGAGAGAGAGAGAGAGAGAGAGAGAGAGAGAGAGAGAGATGTCACTCAGCAATGAGGAAAGGGTGCGATAGATACAAAGGAGAAAACATTGTCATACAAAGCAGAGAGAGAGAGAGAGAGAGAGAGAGAGAGAGGGTGGTGAGGGGGGGGGGAAGAAGTGCAAGACACAAAGAGAAATATGCGGTGAAGGAGTGAAAGAAATTAGCGAAAAAAACAAGAAAAATGAAGAGAGAGAGAATATGGAGGAAGAAAGGTGTGTGAGACCTAAACGGAAACATATATAACAGAAAAGAAGAGAGAGAGAGAGAGAGAGAGAGAGAGAGTTCCCTTTAACCCCAGCTAGCCAGGGACTATACAAAAACACAGCCACCCTATCAAATGACACCAGGGCCAACAAAGACTCTATAAATAATAAAAAACCGAACGACTACCCTTCCCATATCTGCCAGTCAGCAACAACGCGAACAAAGCACTGCGTCAACAAAATCGCGACGTCAGCAAAAGAAACAACCAAATGCATGACAAGGCCAACTATTAATCTTATCGATCGCCATACGCCCTTCCATGCGCGCCCGCAAGCGAGCGATCGAGCAAGCAAGCACAGCATCGATCGAAGTGTGAGCGCTGCCAAAAAGGAAAAAAAAGGGAGGAGTTCGATATTACTACTTCACTACAAGCTCTCTCTCTCTCTCTGAGCGTTGCCAAAAAAGAAAATTAGGAGTTCGATATTACTGCTACTACTACTACTACTACAAGCTCTCTCTCTCTCTTCTCTCTCTCTCGTCTCTCTCTCTCTCTCTCTCTCTCTCTCTCTCTCTCTATATATATATATATATATATATATATATGTGTCCCATATATATATATATATATATATATATATTGAGGGTCTTCATAAATATAAACAGACGCACGGTAGCACATACGTATGTATATGCATATAATACATGCCAACTCCTTTATATATATATATATATATATATATATATATATATATATATATATACATACATACATACACACACGATGCTATGCATAACCAAAAACGTACATAATATACTTGCAGAACTCAATATGTTCTGTTAGGTATGAATGCACGTTCATACATACATCCGAGGACAGAACTAATATGATAACAGAGGTACTACGTATTTAACATTTTAACAGTGAAAAAATTATGTTAAAAAATTTGGCAGTTTACTTTTTTGTAACACTTTCTCAAGTGAAATAAACAGACCAAGTACTCAGTCAATAACTTCAAAAGAATCTACTTTATGTACAATATTTTCAATTATTCGATTTCCAAGTCATGAGAAATGACAGCGCGTCTATTTGATTCAAAAGATAACAACGGTGTACTCATACTACACACACACATACAAACACATACACACACACACACGAATTTCAGATATTATCCTCATGAATTTTTTTCCTCATTCCGACACTCGAAAGTTTCAAGCGCTTCCCTCATCCACATCGTACAGCACTGGAAACATCCAGTTGGATGATTGAAAGCTCGCAATTTGCAATATCCTCACGCTAAGAAATATCTTAAAAGACGACGGGTGAAAGCTGAAAATATTCATATGGTTTTTCCTTCAGAGATTCACGCGAAACGTATTCGTTTGTAACTTCATCTTTCTCCAACTGCTTTCAAAGTGAAGGCCACTCAACGATATCGATCCAATAAGTATGCACAGAGATAGTTTTAAGTTGGTCAGTTGCTAAGCAGAAAAATCTAGTACCGACTTCACTGTCGAAAGGTCAGATCGCTAACTGCGACGAGTCTCTTAACCTCATTACTATCAATTTAAGCATTTCTAATGTGATATACCGGCTCTATACTATAGCAGTACTTATGTATATGATGAGTATGTATGTGACAAAAATAAATTTAATATACTAATGAGAGTATAACTGCATATACAAACTGTTCAATGGTCCATCAAGTGAAATAATTAAATTCTACCTTTTATGCTATTATATATATATATATATATATATATTATATATATATATATATATATATATATATATATATATATATATATGTATGATGTATGTATATGTATACTATATACTATATATATATTCAAGCGTATACCTTTTTAACACTGCTACTTTCATTAGTAGACCGATGATTGTGCTACTTCGCTAAGTTAAGCAAAAACAAAAGAAAAAAAAGTACTCGTCTGACAGTGGACAGAGCGAGGTTTTGTTTGGCCAAGTCAGCAAGGATTCGCGTTATTTTCAGCATTCCTCTGGGCCCGTAGCTGCAACCCCTTTCATTCTTTGACCTAAACTTTATATTCCAGTTCTGTTTTCATATCTTTAAGGGCGGACTGATACTTCTGTAAAAATCGAAAACAAGGATTCCGACGAGTGAACGGAGTTTTGGTTTTAAGAAATAAGTCACGGAGTGAAATGTGATATAAATGAGATGAAGCAATGCTGATTTGGGGGGGGGGGGGGGGATAATGAAGAGAAACTGCAGGAGATAGTGAGAGTGATTGAAAGTGTTTGCAAGAGGAGGAGAAAGCTGATAGAAAGTCGATAGTGAATGGTGAATTGGTTGGTGGAAAACAAATGCTAGCTGCTGCTCTCGTAAAAGTATGCGTTAATAAACGTTGCGTATGAGAGAAATGGCAACTCCTAGTTAGGCAGTTAGTTATTTTATTGACAAAAAATATACAATTATTAGCACAAATTTGTCCACAAAGAGACATAATACAAAATAAATACAGTGGACAGTAATCTCTTCTGTTCTTGCAAGTAAATACATGACCTACAAAGGAAAAAAAATCAACATCAAGAAAAATACAACATTAGGCGCAAATAATAATAATAAGCCTTACAAAAAAAAAAAAAAGGGGGGGGGGGGGGGGGGGGGCGGGGGGGGGGGGGGGGGGGTGGGTCGGGGAGGACTTACTACAGAGGAAAAACGTAGACACTATTCAGTATTAAGTCCTAATACACATATATAATGCTTGAAAAAAAAGGAAAAGTTTATTTGAAGAAAAAAATATAACAGTAGACAAAGCAGGGAGGCTTCAGTTGTTTAAGGGAGCCAAGGTGGGAATGAATGTACGAGCTGACTATCAAGGGGGATTGTTGAGCCATGTATCCTTTATGGAATTGAAATGTGGATGTTTGAGGTGATTGACAGAGAAGGATGAAGTTGTTAAGATGAACATCTTTCGTTGTAAGTGCTGGTGGAAAGAACTGATGGAGATGGAAGTACAGAAGTTATAAGATAGAACAGTGTGTTTTGAGATGGTGTGGTCTCGTAGCAAGAATGGATGACGATCAATTATTCTCATGAGAGAGAGAGAGAGAGAGAGAGAGAGAGAGAGAGAGAGAGATAATAGGTGAATGATGCAATGTCTATCGGGAGTTCAACGTGCCGATTAGCTCGTTGTCTAGGTGCGAGATGCTTCTGTCCACCCGCCTGTGGTGGTCGCGCATGGTAACACTGCGTCCCGAGCTTTAAATAGTTACGCTATGTCTAAGTTTTAGGTAAATAAAAGGATATCTGAGTGTATATTTGCAACTGAAAAGTGTTTTAATAATTTACTGTATGCAAATTACACCGTTAATATTCGAAATAGGATATTATTTAAAACCCGGGACGCAGTGTTACCATGCGCAAACACCACAGGCGGATGGACAGATGGGAAAAAAACAGAGTATAGGTATACAGAGCTTTCTACTAGACCGATGGTACACCGAAGATCAGACTGTTAAAATTGAATGTTGTAGCAACTTAAGTTGAATATATAATAGAGAGAGATGATACATGTATATATACATATCTATAGAGATGTGTGCGAGTGCGTGTGTGAGGTAAGATCAACAATGAAATACATGTTACAAAAATCATAGTGTATTAAAAATATGTGTACAAAGCTTTAGTCCAACTACTGTGGACTTTCTACTTCATTGAACACACACACACACACACACACACACACACATATATATATAATATATATATATATATATATATATATATATATATATATATATACATGATGAATGATGTACGTACAATGAATGATGCATGAAAATATTCATGGTACAAATCTATATATATATATATATAGTATATATATATATATATATTATATCTAGTTGTATGTATATGATATATCACATATCCACAGGTGAAAAATAAGAGACAGGGTGTAGGTCCTGACCGGTTTCGGCTTTATTTTCAAGCCATTGACAAAGGACTGATACATATAGTATTAGAATTCACAAGTATATATACTACAGAGACAGTACTGACGAACATACACACAACCGTTTGAGACTGCAGATCCACCCACAGGCAGGTGTCAAGGTAAGAGTGGCTTTCAAAAATCATTTGGCTAAAATTTACAATAAATTCTCAAGGGATACTACCGCTTAGGGTACCGACCGTAGGAGATAACAAGTCCACACCTGACAGGTGTCAGGGAGGCGGGGTTGAACATCTCATTACCACTACTACCCCCTTTACTGTGTTTACAAATATAATAATCCTATTTCCATATATCTCTACGGCCTACCTTTAAATTTAAACAGTTTACAAATTTCTTTTGATATTAAAGGATCAAGTTTATACATTCCTTGACTTGATCTAGTATAAGCTTTGTGATTATGGAAAAATAGAAAAGGTGGATAGTAATATCTCCACAAAAAAAAAAACAATAAAACACAAAAGCCCTAACAAATATAAAATGGAAAAAATAAAAAAAAATATTAGTGTTAAGTGAATTAGTTTTTAAGTATCTAATATAAGTTTTGTGATTATGGAAAAATAGAAAAGGTGGATAGTGATATCCTCACCAAAAAAAATATATGAATATAAAAAATCCCTAAAAATATAAAATGAAAAAATAGAAAAAAATTAGTGTTAAGTTTGTAAGGAAAATCATTTTCCTATTAGTTTCCTGATTAAAAATTGGGATTTTGTGTTTGTGTTAATTTGTGCAAGTGACTTTGTTTCCAGATCCCGATTCCAGGATCTGGAAAATATTAAGTTACAAAGCTCGATATCGATTTCCCGAAACTTTGGGAATAACTCCCACCCAAGGGGAGTTGTAATAGGTAAGTGTCTCCCCCCAGACACTTAACTAGGCAAGTGTCTCCCCCCAGGCACTTAACTAGGCAAGTGTCTCCCCCCAGGCACTTAACTAGGAAAGTGTCTCCCCCCAGGCACTTAACTAGGCAAGTGCTCCCCCAGGCCTTAACTAGGAAAGTGTCTTCCCCCCCCAGGCACTTAACTAGGCAAGTTTCTCCCCCCAGGCACTTAACTAGGTAAAGTGTCTGCCCCCCGGCACTTGACAACAATTACCCTTGAGTGTCAGTTCTTCCTAAGGTCTAGGATTCTTTATTGGGCGCAAATTTGTAGCTTAATGTGTGAAAGTAAAATAAAGGTCACGTGTGCATGTGACATAAAATTCACACGCACACACAACCAATAAGCCACAAACATCGTTCCATATCGAGTTCCCTCAATACCTCGGGAATCACTTTCTCACCCAAAGGGAAATTATCATTATTCCCAAGTCCTTCCCCCCAAGCACTTGATTATAATTCCCCTTTGGGTGAGAGAGTGATTCCCGAGGTATTGAGGGAACTCGATATGAAACGATGTTTGTGGCTTAATGGTTATGTGTACGTGTGTGTGTGTGTGTGTGTGTGAATTTGATGTCACATGCACACGTGACTTTTATTTTCGTATTACACAATTGTCTGTGACATGATATTCACACACATATACACATATATATGTATAAAAATGACGTATACATATATGTGTACATAGGTACACACACATATAGATGTGCATGTCTATTTACAGACATGCACACATATATATATTGTGTGTGTGTGTGTGATATGTGTGCGCATGTCTGTAAATAGACATGCACATGTATATATGTTAAATATACATATATATGTGTGCATGCAGATACATAGGTACACACATAAGTGTAAAGACACAACAGATTATATATATATATAATATATATATATATATGTGTGTGTGGTGTGTGTGTGTGTGTGTGTGTGTGTGTGTGTGTGTGTGTGTGTGGTGCATGTGTGTAGGTACTTCACATATTCACATGTATATATATATATATATATATATATATATATATATATATGCATTGAGCTACAAATGCCCTTTAATATCTAATTCATTCTACCTCAGAATTAATATATGTTCATATATGTAAATGAAGGGGAATTTTTTAGTTAACATATATGAAAATATATTAATTTCTGAGGTAGAGCGAATTAGATATTAAAGGGCATTTGGTAGCTTAATGCATATATATGAATCACGGTGATGTGATCAGACTCATATATATATAAATATATATATATATATAATATTATATATATATATATATATATATATATATGTACGTGTGTGTGTATTTATACATACATATATATAGCATATATATATATATATATATATATATATATTTATATATATGTAAAATACACATACACACATGTATGCTTTTATGTATACATATATGTGTGTTATATAAATACAGATATGTGTGTGCATGTCTGTAAATACTATATATTATAAATATATATATATATATATATATATATATATGTGGTGTGTGTGTGTGTGTGTATAAACACATATGTGTGTATTTATATACACATGTATACATAATACGAGGTATACATGTGTGTGTATTTATACAAATGTACATACATATATGTGTGTTTGTGTATGAATTTCATGTCACAGACACTCCCGTAATACGAAAATAAAAGTCACGTGTGCATGTGACATAAAATTCACACACACACACATACAAACATTAAGCCACAAACATCGTTCCAAATCGAGTTCCCCAATACCTCGGGAATCACTTTCACCCAAGGGGAATTATGATGAAGTGGTTGGGGGGAAGTGCTTGGGAATAATAATAATTCTCCTTTGGGTGAGAAAGTGATTCCCGAGGTATTGAGGGAACTCGATATGAAACGATGTTTGTGGCTTAATCTTTGTGTGTGTGTGTGTGTGTGTGTGTGAATTTTATGTCACATTTCACGTCACTTTTATTTTCGTTTTACGCGATTGTCTGTGACTTGAAATTCGCACATATATATTCGTGTGTGCATGTCTGTGAATACACATATACGCATGTATATGTTATATATGTGTATACAGTCACCTATATGTATGTAAATACTACACATACACACATGCATATATGTTATATGTACTACATATATATGAAATATGTGTATATAAATACACGAACACACACATATGTATATATAGTATATATACATATGTATGTATTTTCACACATGCACACACATATATGGTGTTTGCATATGTAAATACACATACACACGTACATGTGACATGAAATTCACATGTACGCGCACACACAAACTGGTAATTCAACTAAGTTATGCCATAAATACAAATCCTTTAGTATACTAGATAAGCATAACCAGTAATGTGTTCTTAGCATAGATTAAATAATATCCTTACAAAATTGATGCTTTGATGACTTAAACAAACCTGGTGTGTAACATCTTTGTGACCAGATTCGTATATTACTTGTAATACAGGTAATGATAGTCCCGTTAATCTAGAGCAAAAATAGATACAGCCTAGCACAAGTTGGTAGAGTGGCCATTTATGGTTTTGTGATCCTTGGCTACATATAAATAACACATCAAACATCTACCATTATTTAAATAGTCAATCCTGGCGATATAAAACGGTATGAATAGTCAGTTCCAACAATATTCAAGGTGTTTTTATTAAGAAAATGTGATAACGATTAAAAACAATACGATGTGATAAGATTTCATAATAATTATTTTCCAAAAAATATATGATAACATGTTTCTTAAAGCAGAAGGTCTCAAGTATATCCGTCAGATTAATAACTAAATAGGAATAAAAGCTCTCTCTCTCTCTCTCTCTCTCCATATATATTTCATTCAATATTGCATTTCTTTGCGTGATTACCGTAATTTCCCTCCTCCTCCCTTTCGAACCATTCTAACTATGTACTGGCTGTTTGAACGTGGGCCACTTTCAGGGCAAGAAGGGCATGATCTTACCGAGCCAGGCCTGGTGGGGCGACACTGCTTTTGTAAGTGGGTGTACATTCATATCACCCATGCATCTGATGTTTAGGCTAGTCCCTTTCGAATCTCCTGATTGGCTGTTAATAAGCCAATCACAGGGTTGTAAACTCTCAGTCTCTCGGGAAAGTTCACATAGGCAGGATGTATGTTCCGCCTCTCCTGAGGGATACGTCTTTCAAAAGTATCCCGCAGGAGAGGTGGAACATACATCCCACTTATGTGAACTCTTAAGAAACTGAGAGTTTCCAGCCCTGTGATTGGCTTATCAACAGCCAGACGTATCCCTCAGGAGAGGTGGAGCATACATCCTGCCTATGTGAACTCTCTCGAGAGACTAAGAGTTTCCAGCTCTGTGAGGGACTTGCCTAAATATCAGATGCACGGTTGATGTGACTCTACTATAGCACGAAGGATTTAACATAATGGCAAGGGTCACCGAGCAGATAGCGAACTGACAACGTAAATTTCATATCAGTTTATGAAACTATCCAAACGGACATAATTAATTATTCAAACTGTTATTGCATCAAGTAAATCAAATCTATGAGTGTGTGTTATTGTTAGAAACCCTTAAATGGTAAATAAGTAATCTAATTTCACAGTTGCATGTCGATGTTTATACTAAAAAGCGGTATAATTTGTCCGCGGACTTTATTACAGCAATTTGAAATACCGAACGCCAGCAGTAAATAAGTTAATTAATTTTACGTACGATAGGCAATCTGTTCGCTTTGAATGAGCAGTGGGATAAATTTCATTTGATCATCACCTAAAACTTAAAATTTCATTTACTTTAGCAATGCACTTTCTAAATATAGACGTATTTGTACCTTTACAGTTGTTAACCTAGCAATTAGAAGAAAGGAATTTGGATATAATAGAAGAACAAGAATAATAAAAAAAAAGCGGAAGAGAACCAAAGACAAAACAATAAAAAACTAATAGGTAAGTTCTAGTATATATATATGCCATTCGAACCACTGATAATTAAATTGCAAATATTAAAAAAATGTGGTATTATAAAATAAACTGCTGGCAATCGCAATCCCGTAACACACTTCTATAACGCAAGGGTAAAAGGCACCGAAATTCAGCTTATGAAGCCGACTGCCTTTATACACGAACCTCAAAAACCTTGCTTTATGATGAACCTTTCACGCCATTTTGACGCAACTTCCACTTGTGCCTCGAACCAATCAATCAATCTTAATATATAGCGCATCCTAATGACGTAGATACGTGGGAAAATCATGAAAGATAGGAAAATGCAAAATGACCTAAAATGTTATATTAATAGAAAACTATGCGCATGTTAACCTCAAGAACCGTAAGAGCACTTCACTCTAAGGCTAATGACGTCAAGGCGATCTTGAATTTAGTTTTAAAGTAGACGGTAAGTTTGGCATGAGGAAAAGAGTCATAAGTAGCCTACTTACTTAAACTTTCCTCCTTACTCTGTGGTCGTCTCAAAATAGTCAATAAAGCAATTAATTATGAAAACAATTTGATAATAAAGGCATGCATAATCATGTCTACGTTATATGCATATTAAATACACACACACACACATATATATATATATATATATGTGTGTGTATGTGTGTGTGTGTGTATACATGAAATTCACGCACACACACAAACTGGTAACTCAACTAAGTTATGCCATAAATACAAATCCTTTAGTACTAGATTAGCATAACCAGTAATGTGTTCTTAGCATAGATTAAGTGATAAAATAATATCCTTGCAAAATTGATGCTTTGATGAATATATACAACCCACGGCTACAAAACCTTATGTGTAACATCTTTGTGACCAGATTCGTGTATATATATATATATATATATATATATATATTATATATATCTATATACATATATATATATATGTATATATATATATATATATATATATATATATTATTTATAAATATATGAGGGAGAGCTAAAAAAAAAAAAAAACGACCCTAGGCCTGTTCCTGAAAAATCCATTGCGCCTCTATTGCCTAAAGCGCAGACTAACTTACCTGACTGCTACTCGACTGTAGCGGGTAGCAGCCAATTTAGAGAAGTACACGGGTGTCTGGAATCTTAATCTTAATCCCACATAACTGCTCTAAATCAGATGGGCAGTACATTTTGGAGAAGCACGCCCCTTTTTCTTCCCCCCCCCCCTCTTCCCCCCCCCCCCACCTCTAATAGGAATGGGCGTGGCATAAGTGTGTTTACATTCCTCCCCCTTTCCCGCTTCACGTCAGGTGGGAAGATGGGCACTATGATGAACAGCGGACCACACCATGAATACGAAAAGGCCGGGGAAGGAGGAGTACTTTGTCACATAACTTTGCATAAAATCCTCTTACTCCCGCACAAAGGGAAGGCACATCGCCCGCATTTCAGGTGCTTCTCCGAACACAATGAGAGAGAGGAGAGAGAGAGAGAGAGAGAGAGAGAGAGAGAGAAGTTGGGTTTATAGGCCCATTGGCTACTAAGCGAAAAGTTAAGCGAAGGAGATACTTGAAGTAGATTGTCTGACTCACAGCTCGAGAGAGAGAGAGGATGAGGAGACGAGGCGAGGAGAGAGAGAGAGAGAGAGAGAGAGAGAGAGAGAGAGAGAGAGACTAAATAAGAGGGATAGGGATAGCAGGAAAGGAATTAAAATGTAGGAAAAAGTGGTAGGGGAAGGTCGGGCGAGAGATGGTGACGCAGAGGGGTGGGACCCAAGAGGTACCTCTTACCTACGCCACGTGACATAACAGCACGTGGTTAGCCTGGAGCAGTGTCGTCAGGAAAACCAGTCGACAGATGACAGGTAGTATTATGAAATATCCTCTCTCTCTCTCTCTCTCTCTCTCTCTCTCTCTCTCTCTCTCTCTCTCTCTCTCTCTCGCTGATCTTGCCAGCCAGCTTGTTTATTTGAGAAAACAGAAAGTTTACTTAACTTTTCTGACAAATGGAAGTTATAATTAAGATACTTTTTTTATATTAAATGTGTTAGGTTTATTTCGACACGGAACTTTCATTCTTGACAGTAAATTTTAATAACATGATTTATTACTTTAAAACAAATAAAATGTTGAATAAGTACCTCCCCACCAATTAAGCTTTATATATTGGACAAGTACTCCACTCCAAGTACACCAATTTTGTTAGCAACGAAGAAACGCTGACTCTAACCTCCGAATTATTGTTAGATATTTATGGAACGTTTTCATTATGCAAGCATTTTCTCTGGTCACTTCATTTAAAAGACTACTATTACATATCTTTAATTCCTAGTTGCTAACAGAATCAAATAGATTACTCTACTTTCTTGACAGCTAAGAAGCAACGCATAAATGAAGAGATTTCCTGTTTAGCCTCCAAACTGATAGGAATATTTCCTTTTTTTATTTATTATTTATTTTTTTAATATTAATGTACGTCAATTTTTAAATATTAATGTACGCTAATATCGCTCTTGTTAATTTCTCTTTTCCTCTAAGAACATGAAGATGGACTTAAAAGTCTGGAACCATTTTTCGTAGATTGGAATAAAATATAAAATATCTGACAATATCGTATTTTCAACGTCCTATAATAATAATAATAATAATAATAATAATAATAATAATAATAATAATAATAATAATAATAATAAAAGTAACGAGAAAAGAAGGGATAAAGCTACCAAATCTGGGACGCAAGATCCAAAGACATATATGAGGGACAGGATTACAAAATACCTGGAATAATGGAAGGAGGGGATATAAAAACACCAAGAGATGAAAGGACAACGATCGGGAGAAATAATATGCAGAGACTCAAGGCGATACTCAAGTCAAAACTCAACGCCGGAAATATGATAAAAGCCATAAACAAACCACTAGTGGGCAGTGCAGTAATCAGATACAGCGCTGGAATAGTGGAATGGACGAAGGCAGAACTCCACAGCATAGATCAGAAAACCAGGAAACATATGACAATACACAAAGCACTACACCCAAGAGCAAATACGGACAGACTATACATAACACGAAAGGAAGGAGGGGGAGAGGATACTAAGTATAGAGACTGCGTCAACATCGAGAACAGAGCACTGGGGCAATATCTGAAAACCAGTGAAGACGAGTGGCTAAAGAGTGCATGGGAAGAAGAACTAATAAAAGTAGACGAAGACCGATATACAGAGACAGGAGAATGATAGGCAGAACAGAGGACTGGCACAACAAACCAATGCACGGACAATACATGAGACAGACTAAAGAACTAGCCAGCGATGACACATAGCAATGGCTACAGAGGGGAGAGCTAAAGAAGGAAACTGAAGGAATGATAACAGCGGCGCAAGATCCGGCCCTAAGAACCAGATATGTTCAAAGAACGATAGACGGAAATAACATCTCTCCCATATGTAGGAAGTGCAATTCGAAAAATGAAACCATAAACCACATAGCAAGCGAATGCCCGGCACTTGCACAGAACCAGTACAAAAAGAGGCATGATTCAGTAGCAAAAGCCCTCCACTGGAGCCTGTGCAAGAAACATCAGCTACCTTGCAGTAATAAGTGGTACGAGCACCAACCTGAGGGAGTGATAGAAAACGATCACGCAAGATCCTCTGGGACTATGGTATCAGAACGGATAGGGTGATACGTGCAAATAGACCAGACGTGACGTTGATTGACAAAGTCAAGAAGAAAGTATCACTCATTGATGTCGCAATACCATGGGACACCAGAGTTGAAGAGAAAGAGAGGGAAAAAATGGATAAGTATCAAGATCTGAAAATAGAAATAAGAAGGATATGGGATATGCTAGTGGAAATCGTACCCATAATCATAGGAGCACTAGGCACAATCCCAAGATCTCTGAAAAGGAATCTAGAAAAACTAGACGCTGAAGTAGCTCCAGGACTAATGCAGAAGAGTGTGATCCTAGAAACGGCGCACATAGTAAGAAAAGTGATGGACTCCTAAGGAGGCAGGATGCAACCCGGAACCCCACACTATAAATACCTCTCAGTCGATTTGGAGGACTGTGATAGAGCAAAAAAAAAAAAAAAAAAAAAAAAATAATAATAATAAATATCATATATGCAAAGATACAACGGAATTCTAATTAGCTCTTTCTTCTAAAACGAATACATTTCTCCTCACATAATCTATCAGCAATTCTACTGGAGAGAGTTCTCCCTACTGCTCGAGTGACGTCATGCACTAAATAAAAAAGAGCGAAATAGTAACAGGACACTGTAACGAGAGCTAAACACGCAATCATCGCTGACACGGCGCTTAGTATATCAGCGATCCAATTCTGGGTCCAAACGCGTGAACCGACGCAATAAATAAATGTCAAAGCGGACTCAAATTGCTGCTTTGGTTGAACGCTTTTTGCCGTTTCTATTGAATGTGTTATTCGCTGCCCCCGGCTGGAAGCCATATTTTCACCTTACATTTTTTTTTTATCGTTTCAACTGAAAACACGTTCTAGTTTTACAGTTTAAACTGAGTATTATAATTATTAACATTATTACGAACTACCCTACCATCCCGATCCCATACCTAACCTGCCCCCACCCGGGGCGGAGAAACCGGTTTGCAGGTGCTGGGTGGCTGTCATGCCTCCCCTACTGCCACCCGGAGGGAGGAAAAACAAAAAAAAAAAAAAAAAAAAAAAAAAATCCACTCGGATTTTTATTGATCGATGATGATGTAAAAATGTACCATGGCGTCACAAAACCAATTAGGTCATCGACGTAGGATTTTTATTATTATGCATTAGATGGAATCTATTCATACGGAACAAGCCCACCACAGGGGCCACTGGCTTGAAATTTAGTCTTCTGGATAATAATAATAATAATAATAATAATAATAATAATAATAATAATAATAATAATAACCATCAAGCATCAAGTTCAAAACTAATTAATGCCACTTTCAATGAAAAATATTTGTTCAAGCTTTGGATAAACATAATTTTCGCTACTTGGGTACGAAAGTGATTTTGCTTCTTAGACTGAATATAATTCGAGTCGCTTCAGCTGAACCTGTTTTTGCTGAATGTGTGAGCATGCACGAGTGTGTGTGTTGACATGAATATGAATCATGCATAGTTCCTGAAACAAATTCAAAATAAAAAGATAAATAAATACACAACACAATAAATCAAAATCTGAGGGTTACGAAAACAAGCCCACGTGATGTATAGGACCTAGGAGGAAATAAATTCGGCTCTACGACGACGACGCACAAAACAGATATGACCTTCCGATAAAACATAAACATGACATACTTGTGAGCGGCTTCTGAAAGGAGGCCTTCTTCGTTCTTCGTCAGCATAATTAATATGGCTACGAAGTGATATATAGTTTTGATGAGACACATCAGCCACCTACCTCCGCCCTACCACCGAAAATAATAAAGTATTGTATTTTTATAAATTTACTATAGTAGATTCACGTCAACCGTGCATTTGATGTCTAGGCCAGTCCCTTACGACGCTCCTGATTGGCTGTTGATAAGTCAATCACAGGGCTGGAAAGTGGAAACTCCCAGTCTCTCGAGAGTTCACATGAATGACCTATGTTCCACCTCTCCAGGGGGATACGTCTTTCAAAAGTATCCCTCAGGAAAGCTGGAACATACTACATCCTGCCTACGTGAACTCTCGAGAGAGACTGAGTTTCCAGCCCTGTGATTGGTTTATCAACAGCCAATCAGGAGCGCCGTAAGGGACTGGCCTAGACATCAAATGCACGGTTGACGTGAATCTACTATAGTACGCTACTTCATAAATGTTAAAGGGCACATCAACACTATATTATACAGTGATGTGCATACAAATCTTTTATATAGCTATTTAGCAATTTTAAAATATTTATAACTCAATAAACGCTAAAAACACTTTAATAAAAATCCTGAAGGGTATAGTATACGTTCAGACGCCTTCCAACCTACAGTATTCCTTTAAACATCCTAAAGCAATACAGATCCCTTAAACATTTTTAAAAAATAATAAAGGATATACAACCTTTCCAGGACCATTGAAAATAAAACGCCCCTTGGAGATCTGATCGAACTTAGCAACACAAGACCAATCGCAGCGTGTTAACGGCAATTGAAGCATCTTTAGGGCTCTCTGGATACCTTACAAAGTACAGAAACCCCTTAATAGCTTAAAAGTGTTCTCAAACGGCACCGCTGTTCCTTTAACATCGTACGTACAAAGGCCACTTAACAATCTTGAGGGTGTATTAATTTGAATGATGACCAAGGATACAGTAGTCCTTTCAACAATCAAACTCTGTACATATAAATGACTAAAGGATAACTACATCAGTTCAAGGATATATAGATCCACCTACCATAAGGCCATCATAATAAAGGAATACTTAGTGGTAGACGAGAATAGCGAGAGGAGGAAATATGGTGGAGGAGAAAGAGTGAGTAAGACGGACGACGTCAAGGAAAAGGATGAAGAAAGAAACGGAGAGGGGGCGGAAAAGGGAGAAAGGTAGGAGGAAGGAAGAGACATGGAAAGCCTCTCTTCTTATCATAGCCTGGAGCAAAGAAGGAAGGAGGGAAGGAAGGAAGGAAAGGAGGGAGGTTCAAGAGACGGCAAGAGAAATGAGTCGGTCTTGAATCTCCTTGTTAATAAACAATGCAGCTTCAATTCTGATGATGAATCTAGGTTAATGAACTTATGTCAGAATCAATTAGAGCAGTGTTACGTAACCTTGTATATGAGAGAGAGAGGGAGAGAGGGAGAGTTTTGAAGGATCAGTTCAATTTCTAAAACTTATATAAGTTCATTAGAGAAAAAAACAAGTGTTGCGTAACCATATAAAGAGAGAGAGAGAGAGAGAGAAAAAAGAGAGAGACGAGAGAGAGAGTGCGAGAGAGAGAGAGAGAGAGAGAGAGAGAGGACTCTTGAAGAAACTGTTCAATTTCTAAAACTGATACAAAGGTAACTTAGATCCAACGATAAACGTTAGTATTACGCACTGATCCATGTGTGTGTGAGAGAGAGAGAGAGAGAGAGAGAGAGAGAGAGAGAGAGAGAGAGAGCAGTCCAGTTTTAGTAATAAAAAATCATTTAGATAAAAAAAAAATTACCGATTCAAGCGCTGACCCTTAAGCTTTTTTAAGTCCTACAAGTACTACATGTCACCCACGAGCTATTTTGGGCCCCACCCGTATTGCCCGACCTTCATCCAAGGAGGGTTTGCAGGGTTTCACCTGTGACGCACCTATATACTTAATGCAAGGTTCACCGGCTTTGTCACAGTCAAGGTTCCGTGAGGACTTCGGAGTCAAGGTTCCGTGAGGACTTCGGAGTCAAGGCTCCGTGAGGACTTCGGAGTCAAGGCTCCGTGAGGACTCCGGAGTATACAGGATTGAGTACGTCACTATGATTACAAATTTATTTATTTATTTATTTATTTTCTTTACAGTTTGAGTTTCATTACGGGTAGTATTCGTCAGTGGCATTCAAACATTTTGAATTTTCGGTTTAGGTTTTTATTCAGGGTTGGGGTTTTTTTTAATCAAAACAATAGAAAAGCAGTGATTTATTTGATTTTTTTTACTTATTTGATTTTTTATTTATTGTTATTTTTTATTTGTTAGATGTTTTCATAATCCTTCTTTTTTCTCAAAATATATTTTATGAGAGAATTACTATTCATTTATTATCTTTTAGGTTTCCAGTTCTGGCCTAAATACGTACATGCAATTTTCTTTATATATCAAAATAAATCGATGCAGCACAGTCATGCTTAAGTTTTTATTAAACTTCAAACCATATTTTTCAATTTGTTTGCTTTCAAATAAAAAAAAATCAAGATTTTTAATGAAAAAATCAATGATTTAATAATTTGATTAAATCAGTTTGATTAAATAATTGCCAACCCTGTTTTGTTTACTTTTTATACAAGAGACAACTCTTTAAATATTTCATGTGAAGGCCAAATGAACGAAAAAAAATTTTCACTAGAGATGAAAAACCAAGAAAAAGTAAAATTCAGGCAAAAGTTGTAAAATCTATTTATAATAAAAAAAACTAAACGTGTATAAATTGGCAGCTACATAATACAAAATATCAACGGTGCAAGCACACTTCATTTCAATGACTAAAATCTAAAAGTAACCATGTGTGCACATATCCACTGACGCATATTCATGTCTGAGTATATATATAAACATCAACATCCATTCCACTCCACCGAAATTCTATCCTGAGTTGCAGGACATATTGGGATTATGCGTCAGTACCTTCAAACTTCCCCAAGACGCGAAAGAGCCTCCAGACAGGAGCTAACTTCAGACATTCTGCCAATGGAGTAGGTAATCCCGAGAGAATTTACCCTCTCAGACGCAGCCCGAGCCGGAGACTAGCAATTCTACGCTTAAATAGAGATATTTGATATTATAACTTGTTGGTAATAAAGGCATTTAATAAGTAAATCTGGCTCACACCATCTTTTCCCGTAAATGCCGTATTTCACATTAACTTTCTCATAAGGTCAATACTCGTGTCCCCGAGCTGTCACAATCAGCTGATTTTAAAAGCTCTTTAGTAAGAGGACGACTTCGTGTTATAAATTGGAATAAGACGCAATACGTCTGCTCAATACTATCCCCTTACAATATACTACGCACTTTCCTCTTTACTGATATTCATCTCTCTCTCTCTCTCTCTTTCTCTCTCAAGGATCAGTTCTTGAAACCAATATCCTTTAGGATCTGAATGGCAATTTTGTCACATAGAAACTGGGCTGTCTCCTCCTTCCTCACCTCCTTCGTCCTCTCTCAGGTCTCACTCAATCTCTCGTCTCTCTCTCTCTCTCTCATCATACTCCTCTCTCTCTCGTCGTCATCTCTCTCCCTCCTCCTCCCTCTCCTCTCTCCTCTCTCCTGCCTTTAGCATCATCAAATCATCAGCATCCAATGGCTTCTTTTCATTATCTAATTTAGAGACTCGAGTAACCTCGAGGCTTAAGCCAAGGCCATAAAAATCTTTTGGCTCTAATTTCCAGTTTCCAGACCCGACCTTCATAAAAACTATTCAAATGTATATGTTCTTAAAACATTCAAGCCCAACTCTCATAAAAAAACATCAATTAAATTTACATATTCTTCAACATTTTTTAGCCCAACCCTCATAAAAAAAATATAATTTAAATGCAAATATTCTTTAAAAAATATTAGGCAACTCTCACAGAAAAAATACTAATTAAATGTATATATATTCAAAATTTTTAGCTCAGCCATCTTACAAAAATATTAACCATTCATATGTACATATTCTTAAAAGATTTTAGCCCAACCCTCATAAGAAAAATATTAACTAAATGAACATATTCTTAAAAATCTTTAGAACAGCTCTCATAAAAAAATATTAATCAAATGCATATAATCTCCAAAGTTTTAGCACAACTTAAAAATAAACTTAATTAAATATGTATATATAATTATATATATATATATATGATATATATATATATATATATATATATATATATATATATATATGATATATATATACTATATATATATATACTGATATATATATATAATATTATACTATATATCTTAAGCAAAATTCATTAAACATTATTACGGTAGCTCTTGAACCTATAACACAGGCACATACTCCACTGGTTTATCATATTCCCGGTATTTTTTTTTCCTGGGTCCTGCCTCTGTCAGTCCCACAATCAGTCACTCTCACTGAGATAGATTAGCACCATCCCTAAAGCTCTGTTCAACAGACAAGTGATCTATCTTGGAGGGATTTGGAAAGGCCATTAGTATATTGGAAATGTCTTTCTTCTTTTACATTAGATATATATATATATATATATATATATATATATATATATATTATTAATATTATATATAATATATATATAATTATAAAATAATATATTTGTAATAGCCACAATGCCCTCTTAACTCCTCCAATTCTTTGCGCTTGTTGGGATACGCTTGTCACTACAAGTCTTGAGATCCAAGCGCAAGAATTATAGATACTACTACGATGTCGGCAGCGGGAAACGAACCCACTATATACCATAATTGCGACGAGGTCACGTTGCCGACCTGACCACGAGAAGGCTTCGTAGTGATAAGCAAATATATATATATATATATATATATATATATATATATATATATATATATATATATATATATCGAGCTACAATGTCCTTTAATATCTAATTCGCTCTACCTTGGAATTAATATATTTTCATATATGCTTAACCGAAGGGGAATTTTTTCTCGATAATAGACTGCCTGGATCGGGGCGCGATCCCAGGATCCTTTCAAATCCAGGAACGTCAGTGAAGCTTTTACCTACTACACTACCGCGAGAGGCTGGTTGTAGTAGTGTAGTAGGTAAAAGCTTCACTGACGTTCCTGGATTTGAAAGGATCCTGGGATCGCGCCCCGATCCAGGCAAGTCATATTATCGAGAAAAAATTCCCCTTCGTAAGCATATATGAAAATATATTAATTCCGAGGTAGAGCGAATTAGATATTAAAGGACATGGTAGCTCGATATACGTATATGAATCACGGAAAAGTGATATGACTTATATATATATATATATATATATATATATATATATATATATATATATATATATATATATATATATATAAGCAAATTCGGGAAGTTAAGAGGGCATTTGGCTATTACAATTATATATGTATCTGGTAATAATGACCAGTTAATTCTATATATAAGAGAGAGAGAGAGAGAGAGAGAGAGAGAGAGAGAGAGAGAGAGAGCGTCCGCGGTGCGACCGAGCTGCAAAGACAAGAACTACACAAACGCGTTTGATCCATTTAGTAGATGTAAAATAGAGATAGCTTTACGGCTCTGCTTTGTACCCTGTTGTTTCACTGGAGGAAGTGAAATGGGTGGCACACAACGAGCAGCCCGGGGAAGAAAACAACAAAGAAACAGATAACAATATCCAAAGAGTAAATAAAAAAAAAAACAACGTAGGGTAGTAATTCAAATAAAGCAAAAGGAAGGAGAAGGGAGGTAGACATCAAATAACAACACAAAAGAAGAAGACGAAGACCAGAAGAAAATAGAAAATAGAGTAGAAGGAGATGGAGAAGAAGAAGAATAAGAAGAAGATCAAAAGAAAAAAAAAAGAGTAGAAGAAGAAGACCAAAAGAAAAGAAAAAATAGAGAAGAAGAAGAAGAAGAAAAAGAAAAGAAAAAAAATAGAGAAGAAGAAGAATAAAGGGAAGAAAAATAACAAAATAAAAACAAAACATGGTAGAAGAAGTGAAGAAGAAGAAGAAAACTAAGTAAAAATGACCAAAATAAAGAAAAAAATAAGTATAAGATGAAGTAAAAAAGGAAAGACCAAAAAAAAGAATAAAAATAAAAAAATATGATTATAATAATAGTGTAGCAAAGAGAAAAAATAAAAAGTAAGAAAAGATAATAAATATAATGTAGAATATATAAGAAAGACCAAAAAAAAAAAAAAGTAAAAAGAAAAAATAATGAAAATTATATTAAAAATGAATGTGACCAAAAGAAAATAAGAAAAATAGAAGTAAGAAGACGAAAAGAAAAGAACAACAAGAAGAAGAAGATGGAAAAAATAGCTAAAATGTGAAAAAAAATTAGAGTAGAAGAAGAAGAAGACCAAAAGAAAAGAAAAAAATAGAAAAGAAGAGGAAGAACAAGAACAAGAAGAAGAGGAAAGAGAAGAAGAAGAAGAAGAAGAAGACCAAAAGAAAAGAAAAAACAGAGAAGAAGAAGAAGAAGATGAAGAAAATAGAGTAGAAGAAGAAGAAGAGGAAGAAGAATGAGAAGTAGTAGAAGAAGACAACGAGGAAATAATGCGCACATACTGAGAAGTGAAGCGGGTACAAGCTCTGCGCCACGAAACAGGAGACTTTCTTTGTTAGCCGTCTCTCTCTCTCTCTCTTTCTCTCTCTCACGTCTAATCCCTTTAGCGAACATCTTAAGGACGAAGCGACAACACCATTTAGTTCTTGCAGTCCTTCCAATAGCGGAATCTTTTGGCCTCGCTTGATTCCTTACTGATTCAGAGAGAGATATATATTTTGGGTCGGTCTTCAACAGATGCTTATCTTCACAAGCCATGTTTTCTGGAATTTAATGTCATATGCAAATTTGGACGATTATAGAGTTAATAGAGTTTAAGTTTTAAACTAGATGCATTAAAATTCTTGAACGGGTGCGAAATTCAATTCTATGGTACCGTCAGAATTAGCAAGATTAATTCCAGGTAAATGTCTAAAAACGAAAAGGAGAAATTAATCAGAAAGAAGAGCAATTAAATCGAGACTATTTTTGTTACCTATACAATCTTCTTATACAACTAACCAATAATATTTTCCATTTCATTTTCTTTTTCTGTCGCAACAATTTCTCTTTCAACCTTCTTTTTCTTAACCCATAGCCATCTTAATATCTACCTTGCTCTACACACTGCTCTACTTCATACACTTTTTTCCCCCTTCACCATTTTTCCTCAAGATATTCCCTACCCTACATATTTTCACTCTTTATCAGATTTATTTCCCGTCCCAAACTTCCCACAATAATTTACCAGCTAGAAAATTTTCCCACTTGTCCTTGAACATTTTTTCCCCTCCAAACATTTTCCCTCTGTATTTTCCCAAACTCAATATACTTTCCCCCGTCACTTGGGATATTTACCCGGTGGCCTCTACCCTCCTAATTCATCATTAATCTCCTTCCCCTCCTTCGGCGGTGATGAGGGCAGCAGCATCTTTCCAGCGCCTTTTCCAGCATCTTTCATTGTGCCATCTGGAAGCAGTCACCATTATTTCTCTCCCCCTCCCCTGTTCACCCCCCCTGGAGGCAGGAATGGTGGAAGGGGGAAGAGGGAGGGGTGGGAGAACCCATTCCTATTACCCACTTTTGTTCTCGGCCAAGCGAGAGTTTCCTTTCCTGATTCCAGGAACAGCTGGGGGTGAGAGGGCTTGAGTATTGGAATGGGAATGGGGATGGGGTTGACGGTAAAACTAGGAGGAGGAGGAGGAGGAGGAGGAGGAGGAGGAGGAGAGAAATGGTGATGAGAAGTTATGGGACTAGATAGTGCTAATAAAGGAAACTCTATGGTCGTTTATTGCTTGCTACGGCACCTCTGTTGCTCTTCCTCAAGCCCGTATTTATGTCATGTATAGTAATCTGCCCTTCAGCTAAGGCTACTTAAATTCCTTTACTACCAATAACGCAAAGGTTTACTTTTATTATCCACATTTACCCCAATAATTCCTTCAACGTATTGTAAAAATACCTAACTGACAAAATTCGAGCATATTCGCCTAGATTTTTCTAGGGCAGATTTCACCTAGAAAATGCTTTTTAACAAACCCTTCATATTTTCACTCTGCACAAAATTTAAACAGGAATAATGTTAATATTTTTTCTATTTATATCAATGCTTAAATTCTTCCTTATACGTCCAAAATCCTCACAGACATTAAACCACTAATCACTCCAAACTCCAAATCTCTCTGGCTCAAAATCATCTTGTTCACATAATCCCTCAACTTCCTGCTCTTCGCTCCCTATCTTTCCAAAATCACATCTACCTGGAAAAAGAAAGGATTCGGAGAAAGTCTTTACTTTCCAACACTTTTATGGCTGCTTAAGGCTGACTCCATTCATTTTTAGTTGTTTTCCCGGCGAAATGTTTTCGTTACTGTCACTAAATATGGCGTAACTGGATTAGGTGACGGACAGGAGGAGTCTGAGACGTTAAAATAAGCAATATTCAAACGTGCGTATGTGTGAGTTATGCAGACTCAGAAAGAGAGAGAGAGAGAGAGAGAGAGAGAGTTACAAGGATTAGGATGTCTCAAAGACTTGCTAGTCTATCCGAGGAGACATCATGTTTTACTGTTCATTCACAGTGTCCTAATTAGAGAGAGAGAGAGAGAGAGAGAGAGAGAGAGAGAGAGAGAGAGAGAGAGAGAGAGAGTTACAAGGATTAGGATGTCTCAAAGACTTGTTAGTCCATCCGAGGAGACATCATGTGCTCACTTATCTCTAGGAGCAGGTTTTACTGTTCATTCACAGTGTCCTAATGAGAGAGAGAGAGAGAGAGAGAGAGAAAGAGAGAGAGAGAGAGAGAGAGAGAGAGAGTTACAAGGAGTTACAAGGATTAGGATATCTCAAAGACTTGCTAGTCCATCCGAGGAGACATCATGTGCTCACTTATCTCTAGGAGCAAGTTTTCCTGTTCATTCACAGTGTCCTAATGAGAGAGAGAGAGAGAGAGAGAGAGAGAGAGAGAGAGAGAGAGAGAGAGAGAGAGAGAGCAATATTCTATGAACAACACATACAATATAGATAATCTTGCTCTTTTAACTCGTATGAACTTTATACATCTTGGGAACCTTCAAAATTCAACTGAGCTTGCAAGTGAGAGAGAGAGAGAGAGCAACAATTTACCACTCCTCACTTTATATTTCCTCTCCTTCTCAAGTAGGGTTTTAAAGACCCCTCCTTTACACACAAATAAGTAATCAAACCTTAGAATTATAAATTAAGCGACACTGAACTACAACGAAGACCTAAAACTCTGTTAATGCAAATCTAGAGCAGCATCACAACCATAACCTGTGAGATTCATCCCGTTCAATTATCGTAAATATCTTTCTGCTACGGATAGATCTCGGGCAAAAATACATCCACAAGGAGAGGGGAGGTTGGGGGGCGGGGGGGGGGGGGGGGGGGGGGGGTGTCAGGGGTTGTGCCCGGGAGAAGGTCAAGGTTCAAGTTTCCTGCTTTGAAGAGCAGTAACTCGAACCCGTGGAAATCACGATGCTTGAAAACGTAACTTATTTTATTTTCCGCGTTTTTTATTTCTCCTTTTTTATATACCGTATGGATAAGAGTATCTCTCTCTCTCTCTCTCTCTCTCTCTCATATATATATATTATATATATATATATATATTATATATATATATATATAAAACCTCACTGTCCAAGTCAATATTTAATATATGTCTGTCCCTCGACCGATCGATATTGGTGAACTAAGCCTCTCTCTCTCTCTCTCATCTCTCTACTCTCTCTCTCTCTACTCTCTCTCTCCTCTCTCTCTCTCTCTCTCTCTATATATATATATAATAAGAGATATATATATAATATATATACTTGTATATATATATATATATATATATAATACTATATAATATACATAATAACAGTCATGGACCAAGTCCACATTTATCAAAGTTTATCTCAGTCAGTCATCGTAGTAAATGACCTATGCCTCCATTCATAATCACCCCTCTCTCTCTCTCTCTCTCTCTCTCTCTCTCTCTCTCAGAGGCTAATATTAGATCATTAGTAGCATTCCACCGCCACACCCTCCAGCCACATTTCCCGTCGTATCCACAGTCAACATTGGAAGGGGAAAGTAAACGAAGAGAATAAATACAGGAGATGGAAGAAATGCCCAAAGAAGAGGGGGCATAGGCAAAAAAGAATAATTGATTTCAATGAATGGAATTACGGAGTAAACAAATATACGTATATGAAGAAAAAAACAGAACGATTAAAATAAGGAGATAATATATACATATATATATATATATATATATATATATATATATATATATATATATATATATATATATATATATATCTAATTATGATATAACGCTGAATTATCTTTAGATTAATTGAGATGAAATCTAAGAAACAGGATGCAAAATCACAAATTATGGCAGTAGATTAAACTGAACAGCAAATTTGGATGGAAATAACTTAGACCGTCCGACAAGGTGAAATGTGATATAATGTAAAACGAATTTTCGTTAATGTGAGTAAAAGTGGTAAAAAAAAGTAAAAGGAAAAAAATAATAAAATAGAATGGGATATGAAGAGGTTTTACCATGTTTACTGAAGGAAAAATTCGTAAAAGTTCCGTTTTTTTTAAAGATAAAATGAGAGAGAGAGAGAGAGAGAGAGAGAGAGAGAGAGAGAGAGAGAGAGAGAGAGAGAGAGGACAACTGAAACCACCACAGCACAGTGGCCAAAGCAAAGTATATAACTACCGCCTGGGTGCGGTCGGGAGGAGGGCAGGCGGACCAAAGTATAAATATAGTTGTTCCCTTGGTAGGCTAGCCGACACTCTTCTTCCGCCACACGCACTATTTCTCCAGTGCCTTGGCCTCAGTGCCAAAAAAGTAAACTGTATATCAGATATAATATAGCACTAATCAATTTTTCTGAGTTTCCTTCTCTCTCTCTCTCATACTAAGACGGTCCACTCTTGTATCTCGGATCTATGAGCGATCAGCTGCCAGTCATACTATAAATAACCCTACCATAATTAGTATAAACGGGATGAGGTAATCCTCAACATACAGGCATTGGAATGATTCTTCAATGTTGCTTCCATCCATATTTTTCTTACGTATTTACAGTTCTGCCATTACAACCGGCTCTCTCTCTCTCTCTCTCTCTCTCAATATTGCATCAAGCACCTCTTACTTTCTCTCACTCATACATTATTACATCTCTCTCTCTCTCTCTCTCTCTCTCTCTCTCTCATGCACACTATTGTTATTTCAAGCATTTCTCTCTCCATACCTCAATATTAAATCTAACATTACTAACTCTCTCTCTCTCTCTCTCTCTCTCTCTCTCTCTCTCTCTCTCTCTCTTTGCTTTGATAACATAGTCATAACTCCTCTCTCTTTCTCGCTGGCTTACCCTCTGTCTCCCGAATAGGAAAACAGGGAGAGACATTTCTGACTTATTGGATTATATGGCAAATCCGGTCGGACTCAATTTCACCAGTCAGACGTGACATCCTCATCCTCATGGAAATGCGTAGTACGGGAATGGAATAAGGATATAAATATATATTTACCTTCGTTCTATTCTCTCTATTAAAGAAGGAATTTTAAGGATTCCGAAATCATTGCCCTGAACTTTCTTAAGAATATTACAGTATTTACAAACCAATGTTCATAATTGAGTTAATGGAGAAACAGATCCACAGTTATGTAAATGTACATATATTTCAGTTTGAAGACTCGTGCTACTATGAGGATTTTTTAACTGGGTTAATATAAAAATTATTCTATAGAAGATATACATTCAAAACTTGTTCTATTTTATTTATTTATTGACCAAAGAAGCAATGTTATGTCAGCCGTAATTATTGTCTTGGCATTTCTTAAGCCATTTGCAGTTGCTATTTTAAAAACTTTACACGTGAGAGTTAATGAAAAAACACCTACGTAGATGAACTCAGGACTCGAGAATATTAACAAGATGAGGTACATACACACACACACAGAATATTACATAGAAAAGAAAAAGTTAACAAAATATTATGAAAATATTCCAACCAGAGAGAGAGAGAGAGAGGAGAGAGAGAGAGAGAGAGAGAGAGAGAGAGAGAGAGAGAAAGTACTATCACCATGTGGTAAAAAGGAGAGAACATAAGCTATCAAAATAAGGTGGAAATGTTCCCACGAGAGAGAGAGAGAGAGAGAGAGAGAGAGAGAGAGAGAGAGAGAGAGAGAGAGAATTCTCCAACCCGCTCCAAACTTTCCGGAGTACCCCGATGACTCCCATCTGATCACAGGACCCAAATTTGACAACGATTCAATAACAGAGATAAAAAGAGGTCACGCCGAAAAGCAGCCAACTTCGTCGGGTGTGTTTTTACAGACCCATCGATCTCTCACTCCGTCTGCTGGCCTTTGGCACCCAAGGAGGAGAGAGAGAGAGAGAGAGAGAGAGAGACTGAAGTCTCTGGGTTCTTCATAATCTACTCACGTTTTGTTGCGGTGGGGGTATGGGGCATGAGGGTGAAGGGAGTTGGGAGGGGGGAGAGTGAAAGGGGGTTAGGGAAAGGACTTCGAAAGATTTGAGGAACTTGGTGTTAAGATATTCCACAGGCAAAAGTCCCGTGGGATCTAGAGGCAGGACCAAATAGAATTCTTTGGGAGATGGGTGGGGGGTTGGCTGTTGCTTTGAAGCAAAATATTATTCGCATATATATATATATATATATATATATATATATATATATATATATATATATATATATATAATATATAGTAGCATATAAACTTGTCACTTTTAGGTAAAAACGTCCGACTTCCATTAACATGACAAACAATTAGGTTGCACAAAAAAACATCGTTTATGACATACTTAGCATCATGAAATTCGAGAAACTGAACCAGTTAGGAATCTTAGCAACCTGAAGATATACTTTGATAAGACAGGATTTAAAATAAGTGATCAAAAACGTCCTAATTTTACGCGACACACCACCTTGACTGACAGAAATATAAGGCCCACAATAAGATGACAGCACAGAAGAATATCATTGAGCACTAATTACCGGACTAATAATTCAGGAACCTTTTTAAACTTACCAATAACTATGGAATTTCTTGAAAACATGCAGAACGAACACACATCTTAGAACTGCTGACTAGCAATATATTAAGCCCAATGCATAAAATATTAAATATAATCCTTAACAGAAACTATGAATACATTGCTCCCACTGCACAAAATAATAAATACGTATAATCCTTAACAGAAACTATGAATACATAAGAGAGAATCAAGGTGGAGCAAATAATATTTTACAGAAACTACGAATACATAAGAAAAAATCAAAAAATTTCTTGTATTAAAATTAGAGAGTACAAAATAATATTAGTTGTGAAATTCTATCAGCATTCGGGTGAGTGGGGGTTGGGGATGGGGATCGTCGTCGTCGTCGTCGTCGTCGTCGTCGGAGGAGGAGGAGGAGGAGGAGGAGGAGAGACAGCAACTTCGCAATATAAACTCTTCTTGAAATTCGTGAAGATTACATCCTTTGGCGCCATCCACTCTCAGGGGAAACACGGGCAGATGGAAAAAAAATTTCTTTGCAAAAATATTAAATATTTCTTCCAATGGAAGAACATTCTGCTAGGAATCTGCATTACCCTATGCGAAATATCAAATAATTATTCATAAAAAAATAAAAACTGCTAGAAATGAGAAAATAACGGTTAATGAACTGTATGGAACTTTGTAAGGAAGTGAAAACATCACATGATAATTACTGAAGCGAAAAAACCTGCCTAAACATATGAGAAAATACCCAGTTATTTCCTTTAAAAATATATAAAAATAAAACTGAATGAGAAAAAAAACGAAAAATTAACTGCATGAAACTTTGCATGAGCGAGAAAACAACGAATAATTAAACCTAATGTACCAAAAGTCTACCAAAAACATACGAGGAAATGCCCAGCCATTAAAAAAGAGAAATAAACAAACAATGAGGAAAAAAAAAAGAGAAATGAGTAGTATGAAACTCTGCATGAGAGAGACAACAACGAATAATTATAACTAAGGTTCCAAAACCATACGTGAAAATACCCAATCATTTACTAACAAAAAATAAATAAATAAACTGAATAATGAGCGAAAAAAATGAACTATATGACTTTGAATGAGCGAGAAAACAATTATAACGAAGGTTTCAGAAGTCTGCCAAAAACCTACGAGAAAATACCCAGTCATTTCCTAACACTGGAAAAAAAACTGAATGAATTACATAATTCCCACCAAATCCTACTGATGCTTTCAAACAACCCGACTGCAGTGCGCAACAAAAATAAATCTCTGCATAGCTGCGATTCTCCTTCTCCCTCCTTTTGACTTCCTTGAACCGATGGAAAATTAAAAGGGGGGGCGGGGGGGGGGGGGCACCAATTATGAAGAGCTATAATAATCATTCTTTTTGGTGGGGTCATTATCATAGTTTTTTTTTTTAAAGCAGCATATATTCTTCATGCAACAAAAGCAGCAGGCTTACTGACCCTTCTCCAACAAATTGCTGATTCGTGCGTTTAATGGTTACAGTTTCATTGTTGTTTTCAAAGTCTAAAGATCTTGGCTGTTTTTGTGTAAACTGGGCTCGTCTTAGGTGCGTGTATTTGTTTATCATTTTTCACTTCTTTGCCTCATACGACTTAAGACTAAAAACGTGAACAAATAACATAATTGTCTAAGTTGTTTTTCAACACAAATGTAAATAATGCTCGGCTCTACTTTAATTAGACGTACGCTTCTTGACTTGAATGACACTAGAACCTTTTCATTTGTACAACACATATTACTACAATGTGACAAGCAGACAGAATAAAAAATATTATGAAAACAAATGAACGAAAAAACTACCACAGCTCTACTTACAGACAAGGCATTATTCCAGCAGTAACAGCGTCTTTCAGAACTTGTCTAAATATGCAATATATATTCTCTCTCTCTCTCTCTCTCTCTCTCAAAAGAAAATACACTCGGATGACATCTGATGAGCAATCTCCTCCACTGCATGAGGGGCTACAGAAAGCACTCAAATATTCTAAAAAAAATGGCTTGACCAAGCGCATCGCATTCCTGGTGAATGTGTGGAGAGAGAGAGAGAGAGAGAGAGAGAGAGAGAGAGAGAGAGAGAGAGAATGAAATGTACACAGATGTTTGGACTAAAAGATGAGAGAGAGGGGCAGACAGACAGAGAAAGTGATGCATATTAATGTTTGTTAATTATGAAAGAGAGAAAACCTTTCATCGAGGGAATAAGGCTGAGGCTTGAGAGAGAGAGAGAGAGAGAGAGAGAGAGAGAGAGAGAGAGAGAGAGAGAGAGAGAGAGAGAGAGAGAATATCGAGCCAAGAAGACATATACCATTATAATACCACCACCGAGACAAAATATCCCCATCTGTTACAAACCGACTATATTTCATATCCCAGGATAAGTGCCATTAAAACCAGCTCACCCCACCTCCCCAACCCCTTCGACATCCCCCCATCCCCCCCCACCCGTCCACCCCACACGGTATGCAGTGAGTTAGCCCCTTTCAGCTGATGCACTTTAAAGCGAAAAAGCAGCACCATCAGGAGCAGCATCCAACGACCTGCAATTTTAATTCACACCTGCGGAAACTCCCAGAGCATCATAGCATAGGCCAGAGACGACGACACCAACAGCCAAAGGCGAGGATGAGATGGGGCTCTTATTTATCGTATTGTTGTGTTGTATATTTACTTTGTGCATTTTTGGCAAGACGAATGCAAAGAGTGGTCATTTTATTATTATTATTTTGTTTTTATTATTTATTTATTTTTCTTGTCTATCACATTCCTCCAATTCGACTGGGTGGTATTTATAGAGTGGGGTTCCGGGATGCGTCCTGCCTCCTTAGGAGTCCATCACTTCATTATTATTATTATCATTATTTATTAGAACCAGTGGGGTTCGGGTTGCATCTGCCTTCTTATGAGTCCATCACCTCATTATTATTATCATTTTTATTAGAAGCAGTCCCTCTTTCAGACAAGTATTATTACTGGAAGATATATATTGCTGCATCAGCTGCATTCAACTTGTGAAAAATAGAGAACACTATTTACACGTTAAATGCAGCTGATGCAGCGATATCTTTCAATAATATTATTATTATTATTATTATTATTATTATTATTATTATTATTACTAAACTATCTGTAGTATGATCATTACTTTTCCGGTGGCTTATGTTATTATTATTGTGATAATAGTTCTTATTGTATCCTTTTTTTATGGATACCACCGTAGAAGCAATATTTGTAATAATAATAACGATGGTCCTAGAGGGTTTGCATTATTCCAACTGCAAGACTGAATATTCCTCTATATGACTTATTAGTGAATGTTTGTGGAATTATTCTAATATATTGTCAATACTTCATCATTTGCCTCTATCCTTGATAACACTGGATCTAGGACGATTCAACTAATCAATGGTACCGTTCTCAACTCCTCTCTTGGACACCCTTCTCTGTCTCTCTCTCTCTCTCTCTCTCTCTCTCTCTCTCTCTCTCAATATTAAATCTAACATTCTCTCTCTCCCTCACATACACATTATCTTTGTATCAAACATTTATCTCTCTAAACCTCAATAGTAAATCTAACATTACTCTCTCTCTCTCTCTCTCTCTCTCTCTTCAGTAAGTACTGTTTCGCTCACTGTCACGTTGAGATCAAGAGCAGAATTCCTCCAACTCTCAGACGACCTCGAAACAACCATCTGGGTGGGCCACTTTCCCCAAATTTGCTCAGTGGAAATCGGTAACCCTCGCATTAAATGGCCCAGTGACTGGTTCGTCCTACTACTGTCAAAGTTGGGAATCCTAAACCTGCCTCCCTTTATTCATAACCTGTCTTTTTTCAAGAGGCAGGTATAGAAAAGGGTATTATTTGGTTGTCCGTCTTACTGGCTTCGCTCTCAACAAAACGTCCCAATTTGAAAGCTCTAAAAGGTAATGGTTCCGATCGCGATAAACTTCTCTGTTTTTAAAAACAAATATTCCACATTCCATCCTGTTGATAAAGGTAATGCAATGCGTCACATCACATGATATCAAAGGATATTTCGATTTTCTTTATTAAAACAATATCATTTGATTAAAGTCAAGTATGCGAAATAAATCAGCTTAAAAAATATATATATGTACACAAAAAGATATATATATATATATATATATATATTTATATATATATATATATATATATATATTATATATATATATATATATATGCGGAATACCCAAGAGGAAAAATGATAGGCAGAAAAGAGCTTGGATTTCTGCCTTATCATTTGCCTGTGGTATTCGCTATTTAATGTAGTCACGTGCATCTACTGTGATTATATATATATATTATATATATATATAATATATATATATATATATCATATATATTATATATACACACATAAATTTATATACAGAGAGAGAGAGAGAGAGAGAGAGAGAGAGAGAGAGAGAGAGAGAGAGAGAGAGAGAGAGAGATTGGCCTTCAAAAACTTGAAATATAACAATACCAAAGTGATATAAACATATGAGAGAGAGAGAGAGAAGAGAGAGAGAGAGAGAGAGAGACGCACACACCAAGAATCCGTCAACAATATCTATCCTTGCAAAACACCATTATGCTCCAGAGAGCGCAGTTCTCGAAGCACAAAAATGAGGTAAATGAGGCACATGAATGAAAAAGGCAATAGGGGGGGAGGGGAAAAGGGCCCTTTTCATCCGCCTTTACCAGAAGGGCGTCTGTAACCTCATTTGTCACGCCCTCGAATCAATGGCGAGCAGCGGAGGGTGGGTTGGGGTGGGGTGGAGGGTGGTCGGAAAGAATTATTCTCATGAGAGGAACTTCTGAAGAGAAGTTAACTATGGAATGAAGTCAGCAATTTCTGAAGTGAAGGGAAGGGATACGAAGTCAGGAATGAGTTCAGGAATGTCTGGAATGAAGTCAGGGATGTCTGAAGTGAAGTGAGAAAGCTCGTGAAGTCAAGAATGTCTGGAATGAAGTCAGGGATGTCTGAAGTGAAGTGAGAGAGCTCTTGAAGTCAAGAATGTCTGGAATGAAGTAGAGGATATTTGAAGTGAAGCCGAAAAAGAGACTGAAGTCAGGATTGTATGAAGTGAAGATACAGGGCAGTTGAGTCAAGGATGTCTGAAATGAAGTGATGAAGTCAAGGATGTCTTAGGTAAGGAGACAAAGCTATGAGGTTAGACGACTGAATAATCAAAGGTGGAACAAGTTGAGAGAAAAAAAAAAAGAAATACAACAGTGAAAGTTATTCAAGGAGCGAAAAGAAATATTTTGCAAAATATCTATTGCAGATCACGTAATATCTAGCAATGGACAGAAAATTATAAAAACACACTGAGAATTCTTAAAACAGAAGTCTATCCATGAATTGTAAAAACCACTGTCTATTAATGAAATTGCAAAAAACACTGTCTATTACTGAATTGTAAGAAACAATGGTCACAATTTCATGTGAATTAACAATAAGTAAACATGTAAACAACTGGACAAACTTCCACCAAGGCTGAACAGTCAACAACCCATCCCTCAAATAAACGATTAAATTTGGTTACAAAATTCTCCACCAAAATCCAATCACTTATTGTTAAGAGTTCAATAAAAGTTCACGCAAACTTTTAACGTCGTCCTACTAACAAATAAACAGACGAACAGCCACACAAAAAACAAAGAGGAAACATTTCTCCTTGGCAGAGATAACAATGCAAAAAAAATCCTTCAAACAAAAAAACCCGAAGGTGGGGTGGGGGTGACCACATCATTCGCTGCTAATCAGAGCCACAAATCTTTCCACTCCCGGCGACCCCAGCTTCCTAAAACGCACATACACACACACACACACACACAGACGCATCTCCCACAATAGATTTGGAAGAGAATGATTGGAGGTAGGTGGGGGGGGGGGGGGAAAAAGAAAGGCGGGAGGGGGTGTTAGAAGTAAAAAAAATAGAAAGATTAGAGAAGAAGCTCTGAGGAAGAATGAGAAGGAAAAAGAGGGAAGGGGAGGTGTTGGTGAAGGGGAAGGGAGGATAAGTAAGGAGAATGAAAGGGAAGGAACAGGACACACAAACTCACACAATAGCTGGTCTGTGAATGATTGTGG
>NC_061095.1:16376796-16386796 GCF_015104395.2 Macrobrachium nipponense | reverse complement strand
TCTCTTTCTCTCTCTCTCTCTCTCTCTCTCTCTCTCTAGACTATAATTCCAAATCAATTCGGTTCCGTTTTCCATTCAACCTATAAACTACACTTTTCCACAAGGCGTGCCTTTCGCTCACTTTGGATCAGACCCATCCTTTATTCCACCTTTATGTTATTCTTTTCTTTCCTCCTTGATAAATGAAATAACGTTACTTTTCCCAAGTGCAAATTTTGTCTTAAATGAGAAAAATGATGACCATAATTACACAGAGCACCTACTTTGATAAATGATATGGCTAAAAAGACAAGCATCATCCTCATGTTCAATGCTAATATAAAAAACTGAACATTGTGTTCAAACATATTTTATATGACACATACACGACTTACAATCAATCACTCACTCTACAAGGTTCTCAGTTCTCATCATTGATCAGTTGCAGCTCACACCAGACTCCTAATTCTTGTAGGTACTGTATTAGCATTCATTATTAGGACGAGGTTACACGCCTAAGCCCATACTCACACAAACGGACAAGTTTAATACGTCCCATTGATCTTTTGAATAAATAATTGAACATTACATGGAAATATCTCTTAAAATAAAAGATATGAACCACAGAGCTAATTTGAATACTGCGCTTCAACGATTTTCATTTTACAATAATTTGCAATAATGTTTGGGGGGGAAAATCGAATGAAATAAACATGTTATCATTTGGAGAGAAAAAAAAAACGAACAAAGCATCCTAATCCAATCATCTGGCTTGAAAACAAAATATTTCCTTTTACAAAATCATCATTTACGATTCCAAACGATCACAGCCCAAAACAAACATGAATTTTTGGCACGGCGAACAGAGGGGTGTGACAGCATGAGATGGGGGTGGGGGGGTGGGGGGGTGAAGGTGCATCATCATAAAGCAGCGTAGGTGGGTGGGGGGTGGGTTATAATTAGCAATAAAGCGCTCGACTAATTCCTATACAACTGCCATCCTGGAACACATCACTGCTTCCAACTCCCGTCTTCTCTCTCGTTCCATCCCTGTGCCCCCTTTTTTTATATTCTAATTCTCCGTCTCTCTATTCAGCCCTCACTTTGCCTATATTTGCTCTTCTCTTTTCTTGAACATTTCTCTCCATCTCTTTTAATTTTCTAAATTTAAAATTTATCAATTGTCTCTTTTCTCCCTTTCCTTTCCTTCTACGCCTACCTTCTCCTCCTCCTCCTCCTCCACCTTCATTTCATCTACCTTCCCTCTTCCTCCCTCCATCTACCTCCTCATTCTCCTCCAACCTTCCCTTACCACAAAACCATCTTCCAACCTCCCTTTCCTCCCAACCTCACCTTGCGCTTTTCGTCATCACCTCCCTTGACCTCTCCCCCTCCCCCTGCCAACTTCCCTCCCTCCCTTCCTCCATAGGTAGAGACGGTAACAAGATCAACATTCGCTGCGCTAAATCTAAATATTATTACCCCTCTCTCTTCCCTTCCCTTCATGCCGGCAAGCATCGATATAATTAGTGCTTGGGACGATTTATGCCACGGGGAGACGGTCTGGTCGGTTTTGGCATCATACCTCCCCCGAGTGTTGGACCTTAATGGACCGGTTTCTTTGCTTTTTTGGGAGCTGGGGGTGGGGGAGGGGGTGGTGAAATTGGATCCGTCGGAATATGCCAGACTGACGAAGCAAATTGCCAGGAGGTGGCGATATTCATTTTTACTAATGACGTCAACTTGTTATGAAGTTGCGCCTTTTACTAATGAAGTATATGCCTTCGTTGAAATGTCCTCAATGTATATATCAGTTATGTTCGCTTAACTGAACTTACTAAATAACGTTTTTCACTGGAAGGTGATGGCAATAGCAATTACTATACTAGGTGTGGATTAATAATACGATAACCCTGAATCCAGTAGGTACGATGGAAATATTAATGTCTCAAGCACTATGAGGTTACAGATATTACTAAGCTCAATAAGACAACGTGTGAATATGTACGACAAAGAGCCAATACTTCAAAATAAAAAAAATCTTCAAGAACTAATGACATGACAGAAACAACAGCGCAAGTATGTAGCTTTTGACTCAATATATTTCACATATTTTACTTGAAGTGTGTAGCTTTTGACTCTCGATATATTTCACACTTTTTACTTGTAATTCTTGTTTAAATTTGGCAAGCTTTACCTAAATTGTTGGAGTAGCTTTATCTCTCTCTTATTCAACCTCAATTTACTTCAGATCCTGCGCAAAAACAGCAAAGTAACTTGATATATCATCACCCTAGACGTTACACCAAAAGGATCATGGTGACAAGTCTTCTATAAGAGGACGAATCTTATGGGTAAGCTAATTTTAAAGCCATCATGCAGAAAATACACGTTCTTGAATTACCAGTGCATATCCAACGCATCCGAAACAATACTTCTGGCGTTGTGTTCGAAAAGTACTCTAAAAATACTGAACACTTACACTTCCTCTGATGACGCACAAAAACAATCTCTTTGTAGAATAAAACTTGAATTCACAAACAGAAAAAAAAACCACATTGTACTTACAAAGCAGTAACCAACTCGTCCCCGCACTTGAATGTCAGTATTACACGTACCTGAAAAAGAACAGGTAAAGACATTATCTTTACTGAAGTGCCTGTACTCTCTCAGTGACATGAGAAGCTTCAGGGCGCTTACTGTTTCAGAACCGGTTCTGGATACAGACTCAAATAGCAAAGCCTCATATACTGTAATATGACGTTCAGCCTGACCCTTGATGCTTATTCTGACATCTGTCCTGAATTCCGCACGGATTCGTGATCAGGATTGTTACTTCTATCTGTTTGAAATCAGGACTGAATTGTTGATTAAACCTTTTGGGTTTGGTGTTAAGCCAGTTTTTTTATGAAATATGTTTAAGAATTCATATCGTTTGTTTATTTGTATGGTTGCTTTTTACGTTGCATGGAACCAGTGGTTATTCAGCAACGGGACCAACGGCTTTACGTGACTTCCGAACCACATCTCATATCCAGAATCGGTTTGTGTATTACATGACGCAACGTTACAACTTACGTCTAAGACTGAAGATGATTCACATATAAAAAATGACAATTACCTTCTTAACTTAACAGTTATTCAATGGCAGGAAGGCAAACAACCTGATATTCAAGGGAAATAAATCATTTCGATGCTACACGCACCGCACCCGACGTAAACATAAAAACATAAAACTAAAATATAGTCCACATCTCGTGTGCTTGGAAGAAAAGGCAAAAATAAAGACAGGCCTACTTCATCATGCATGCAGCCAGGCACCCATGAAAAAAAATCTAAGGCAATCCCTGGTCCAGTGTACATCAGGTGTCCAGAAATACATTCTCTCTCTCTCTCTTGTTTTAGGTAAAGGCGGATGGGACATCCAACTTGCCTTTATATAGTAAAGAAAAAACATGGAGAAAGGGTTAAAAAAAAAATTGGAGCCTGACTTTCCCCAACACGTATTCATATTCCTTAACGCTTCTTCGTAACGGCTAAAACGGTACGCAGTTCCCGTTGTTTATGCAAATTTCTTCCTTGAACTTTGGCATATAATGCACTAACTTAATCCCAACTTCTTAATTCAATCAAACTTCTGCTTCCATTCATATTTATAGTCATTTTTGATGGTGTGTTCTAATGTTTGTTTTATCTCTCTCTCTCTCTCTCCTCTCTCTCTCTCTCTCTCTCTCTCTCTCTATATATATATATATATATATCTATATATATATATATATATATATATATATATATATTATATATGTATGTATACATATATATATATATATGTATGATATATATGTATGTATGTATATATACGATAGTATACGTATATCTAATAATATATATATATACAACAACATTATATACACACACACACACACACACACACACACATATATATATAATATATATATTATATATATATATATATATATATATATCATATATATATACAGGGAACCTACCAAATTAACCAAGCATAAGTATTTGAACAAAAGCTGTTAAATATTTTATAACTATTTTATTAGTTACATTATAGGAAACTTTTTATGCATAAATACCAAAAGCAAGCACTATAGAGTACCAACCAAACATACTGAGGTCCCTAAAAGAGTTTGACTACCAAACCTTCGTCCCACTTACGAGATTTGTCTAAACACCTTAACTTGAGCGCACACCATAAGCAGAAATGTTCGATGGAACAATAATAGCATTAGTATTAGTAGGTAAAATCTATACAGAAAATTAATATACTAAAAGATAAATAATAAAAATAACAGATGGCCTATATCTGCGACAAAAATATAATCATTCACCCGTGATGAATACATATTAATATATTTACATACGGGTTTTGAGTGGAGTATATCATGAAAATTTATTTTTCGTCTCTATCATGACTATAAATTTCCAGTAATATTTCTCCATTTCAAAACGGCACCAGTGGACCTCTTTCCGTAAAATGAATACACTTTACATGTATTTCCTCATTGGTCGAGTGGGTCGCCTACCCACCCATCAATTGGTAGCCCGAGTTCGCTCCCCGCTGCCGCCAATGCGGAAACGGAGGAATTTAATTCTGGTGATTAGAAATTCTGTTCTTGGATATGATGCAGTTCGGATCCCACAATAAGCTGTAGGTCCCGTTGCTAAGTAACCAATTGGTTCCTAGCCACGTAAGTAAAAATCTAAATCCTTCGGGCCAGTCCTAGGAGAGCTGTTGATCAGCTCAGTGGTCTGGTTAAGCTAAGATATACTTTATTTATTTATTTCCCGTCTGCATCACTTGCTGGTTACGGAAACGATAAAAGTTTCAAGAGGAGCATCGTCTCAAACAGTAATATGCTTCGTCTTCTTCGTCTAAGTGACTAAATATTTTTATTTGTAAATTCTGTTTTCTTTTTGTTTTGTTTTTCTTTAAGCTAATCGCTTCGGTTTCTTCTTTATTTGGCTTTTGCCATGTCTATTCATGATTATATTTTATTAACGAAACATAAAAGAGGGGGGGGGGGGGGGGGGGGGGGGGGGGGGGGGGGGGGGGGGGGGGGGGGGGGTGGGGGGGGGGGGGGGGGGGGAGAAATGAGCGGCGTTTAAAATGAAACCAACGAAGAAACACAATTCGACGAGAAAGTGAAAACGATAAATAAATTATATAAAAAAAAAGTACACCATAGGTAAGCAACAGGAAAATTAAATTCTTAAAAAACCCTTAAAAAAAGGTGAAGAAAACCTAACCAATGTCTCTTCCGCCAAATAAATAAATAAATAAATAAAAAGGATTTAAAACGGACACAAAACGTACATCAGCTAAAAGCCCCGAATTCATGATAAAGGTCGGATCCAGGAGTCATAGATCAACATCGCTGCCCTCAGATGCAGTAGACTTCCCTCGCTAGAGAAAAGTGAGATAAAGAGGCTGCGAGACTTCCCTAGGGAGGAGGAGGAGGAGGAGGAGGAGGAGGAGGAGGTCATGAATGCACACATGCCCGCCAGCCATGAATCATCGTTTCATATCTACTGGGAAGAGAGAGAGAGAGAGAGAGAGAGAGAGAGAGAGAGAGAGAGAGAGAGAGAGAGAGAGAGCGTGGAAGGAAAGGTAAAGTGATGAAAAGGACTCGTAGGTGTACAGCAAATGGGGACTGAGAAAAGATGCGAGAATGAGAGACGAAGAAAGAAATGTTGGAATGAGATTCAATCAGATAAAAAGACCGGAAAGAGAATAGGAATAGAAGATGAAGAAAAAGAGAAGTAATAAGAATGAAAGATAAAAGGTAAAAGGAATAAAAATCATGGCAAAAAAGAAAATAAAAACAAATTAGGGGACTCAGAAGGCGGAAGTGGAATTAAAACACAAAGGACAGAACGAGAGGAAATAAGAAAGGAAGCACGAAAACGCCCTCAAAATAGCCCGTCCGTACGCATACGCGCGCGCGAGAGAGATTTCCTCGACGACGTTTAAAGAGACTTCTTTCCCTCTCCTACGGACTCGGGAGCTCGTAAGAGTCCCAAGGGCCTCTTTGACCCTGAGGGTTTAGAGTCCTCAAAGCTACGTGCCAAGGTGCCAAGACATGGCACCTTCTGACATAAAGGAGCTTGGATGCGACGGGAATCAACGCTTTCAAATTCCAACGGGAATTGACGGTTTCAGCTTCCAACGAGAATTGACGCTTTCCACTTTCAACAGGAATGAACGATTTCCACTTCCAACGGGAATTAACGATTTCAGCTTCCAACGGGAATTGACGATTTCTACTTACAACGGGAATTGACGCCTTTCAACTTCCACCGAGAATTAACGATTTCTACTTCCAACGGGAATTGAAGCTTTCAAATTCCAACGGGAATTAACTATTTCTACTCCCAACGGGAATTGCACTTTTTAATGACATGTTCTCGAGGTAGTTATAGTTATACTCTCGTGTACGTAAAAACACACAGTAAATGTGAAATGAGGCAGCATAAAAAATTTCAGTGACTGTAACTACAGATGGATCAATATACTGGTAGAGCCTACAGTCTACGACAACTGCCAAGAAGAACATGTTTGAAAAAAAAATGTTCTACTGACACAATTGTTGAAGTGTGTAGAATGCCAACATTCCATCACATATATCTAACATTCCAATCCCCAAAATATTGGTAAGACCTACATTCTATTACTTACTGCTAAGTTCAACATGTTTGAAAAAAAATGTTCCACTAACACTTTTTTGGAACAGGGAGTCTGTAGAATGCCAACATTCTGTCACAGAAACCTAGTCTTTCCATCTAGTTAATGTGAGTTGGTCGAGATACAGCTTTCGTCCCTCATAGTTCAATTTATTCTTTTAAATTCTGGCAAGTACATTCTTAGAAAGCAAACTATATCCACATTCAAATTCAGTCTAGCAGCCATATGCACCATATTCCATCCTTGCACATCTGTTTATAATTAGCAATGTTTCAGTAGAAAACGTCTGTTTATTCTGAACGTTTACAGGATGAAAACAATAGAATTTAGGCCAAAGGTCATGCACTGGGACCTATGAGGTCATTCAGCGCTGAAAGGGAAATTGACGGTAACGGGTTAGAAAGGTGTAACAGGAGGAAAACCTCAAAGTAGTTGCACTATAAATCAACTGTCAGGAGGAGATGGTAGAAAGTAAGATGGAAGAAAGAGAATATGATAGGAGGTACAATAAAAGGAATTAAAAAGGGTTGCAGCTAGGGGCCTAAGGAAGGGACGCCGCAAAGAACCTTAAGTAATGCCTACAGTGCACCCCTACGGAGTAAAAACAAACGGATACAGAGTGGAACAAAACATCATCTTATACTTCAGGTCGAGCTTATTTTTATCTCGATTAAAAAAACTGCGAACTGCAGGAGGACGTGGATTCCTTTGCAAAGCGAGAAATGCAAGCCAAGCAGCTGAGAATGCAGCGAGAGAGAGAGAGAGAGATTCTATTACAGGTGTGGCGCGGCTTTCGAATGCAAAGTTGAGAGAAAGAAATTCTATTACAAGTGAGGTGAGGTTTTTGAGAGAGAGAGAGAGAGAGAGAGAGAGAGAGAGGAGAGAGGAGCATAGGAAGAGAGAGAGAGAGAGAGAGAGAGATGCGTGGGGGCGTGCTCGTAGGATCAACAACACTTCCTAAATGAGTTCCTTTCTTCGCCCGTGGCAGGGAACCGTCTAACAAAGACACAACGAGAAATGAAAAGAACCATAACGGAGGAGAGAATTGCTCGTATCTTCTGAATGAGGAGGAGGACGAGGAGGAGAGAGGAGAGGGGTTAGAGGTGGAGAAGAAGAGGAGAGAATTGCTCGTCTTCTGAATGAGGAGGAGGAGGAGGTAGAGGTGGAGGTAAAGGAGGAGGAATAGGAGAGAATTGCTCGTCTTCTGAATGATGATGATGATGATGATGATGATGATGATGAGGAGGAGGAGGAGGAGGAGGAGAGCATTGCTTGCCTTCTGAATGAGAAGGAGGTAGAGGTGGAAGTAAAAGAGGAGGAGGAGGAGGAGGAGGAGGAGGAGGAGGAGGAGGAGGAGGAGGAGGAGGAGGAGGAGGAGGAGGAGGAGGAGGAGGGGGGGTGGATGGAGGGGACGAAGAACTGTCGGGTATTTTACGGGTCTGTTTCCCGAGGATTTCTGCAGCCAAGGATTGGTTTCGAATTTTTTGCTGCCTGAATTCTTGGAGGGGTTCCTGGGAAAGATCATTTGCTAATAAAGACTTGGAAGAAGAGTGGGAAGGAAGGGTGATAAATAGGGGAAGAAGGAATATGATGAGAGGAACGGTAAAGTTCTTCATGAACTTTTATGGTACAGACTGAGTCTGTAATTTGCAAAAACTGGAGAAAAATGTGCAAAATAATCAAAAAGTATATTTTAGACTTTTTAGATTATGCTGGTGAAGGTTCCTGACATTTAAACTCAGGAAAACTTAAAAGAAAAAATTCCTTATGAACTCATTTCAACTTTAGCGTTCCGAAATTTGGCTTCTTGTGATTTCATTACATAACTTCTTCATCCGAGATTTCTCTTCTGTATTAATCCTATTACATATAAGTTGGGAAAGATAAAAAACTTGCAACCTTACGTTTATAGCCATAAACATTCTGTAAGTTTTAACTTCCACTGAATCTTAACTTCAGATTTACTTCCAGAGATTTTGCTCCAGATTTATAATCATAGAAAATCTAGAAACTTGAACTTGACATAGATTTTAACTTTCTATCACTACTTATATATACTTTCGCGCTTAACTTTCAGATTTCATTATATAACTTGACTTATAACACCATTTCTTGGTGTCATCATTCGCCAGGCATCCAAAGTTACCTTAGCCTTTTAAACCAAATCAGACCGTCGTTAGATTAAGATATAAATTTTATTCTCTCTCTCTCTCTCTCTCTCTCTCTCTCTCTCTCTATCTATATATATATATATATATATATAATATATATATATATATTTATATATATATATATATATATATAATATATTATATATATATATATATACACACAATATATATATATACACATATATATGTATATATATATATATATATACATATATACATATGTATATATTTATATATATATATATATATATATATATATATATATATACTATATATATAATCTGTCTATCTATCTATCTATCTATCTCTCTTGTGCAACTCCTTAGATCGCTGAATACGAATAAATATTCGTAAAAAATAATAATAACATTAATCATAAAAAACTGAACTGATTCTGCAAAACAAGTAGCTCACACTATCGCTTGACGCTCATACAATTAACAGTGAATAAAGATTCCTCAAGATTGTCAGGACAAAAATCTCAAAAAGATAGTTTAGATCGTAGTTGCCATTCTTGGAAAAATATATATATATATCAAAACACTGGGTAATGAAACAATACCCATAGTAGTATATGTCTTAAAACTGAGAAAAAAAATGAAGTTTAGTAACTGGACAAATAATGAAAAATAAAACCAAATGTGTTAAAAAAACTATATACAGACTCCCGAATAATCTCTTAATGTGTTTGTAAAGTTACATGTCTGTGGATGTGTTTCTCGACTTTAGGTAATTTTGTATAGGAAATCAAAGTCGCGGGATGCTGAAGATATCCTGACGGGGAAAATAATATATCAACGATGATGGAAGAGAAATGATGCCAAGAATGTAAGATTTACAATGATCTCTGCTGAGATTGCAAGCCTTACTTGTTAACCCTACAAATCGAATCGATTAAATAGCCATTAACATACCAGTGTGACAGACGTCATTAATCAAATGCTTGACGGTCCTGCCTCTCGAGATTTAATCAAATTAGGATATCTAAAGTCATAAATAGCACACATACCTTCTAAGAACACTTCACCTACAGGCGAGGAATGTGAACTACCTGGACAAGAAGTTCAATTGCGTCATCTATGCCAGCATATTAGTAACACATACATACATACCTTCACCACACATGTTTAGCTCC
>NC_061095.1:16366796-16371796 GCF_015104395.2 Macrobrachium nipponense | reverse complement strand
TTACTGGTTATACAACAAAAGATATGCGCTCCCCAATAGTAAAAACGCGACCAAACCCAAACGCTTCTATGCCTGCAACGGACACTCAAAACAAACCTATACCATATCTCTCACGCAAAAGGCTTCTTCTACCTTTCTCTCCCAAGCTTCCGCTATAGGAGAGAAGAACAGTATATACCTACGCCCCTCTCTCTCTCTCTGAGAGTCAAGTCAAACGCTCGGTAAACATGCTACGGAATCCGATACGTGGGCGTGGCCTGCGGGATACTCACAAACACCTATACGCCGAGGAGAGGGAAGGTCCACTTGTGAGGGGAGAGAAGAGAATGGAAGATTGGAGATAGGTTGAGGGGAAAAGCCACAAGAAGAAGAAGAGGGTGAGGAGGAATGCACTGAGAGAGGGGGAATGAAGTCACTTTGAGAGGGAGGGAAGTGAAGTCTCCTCCTGAGAAGGGAAGTAGGCAAATGAAGTCACTTTGAGGGAGAGGTACAAAAGATGTCACTTTGAGGGGGGAGAGAGGGAGAAAAGATGTCACTTTGAGGGAGAGGTACAAAAGACGTCCCTTTTGAGGGGAAGAGGGGAAAATAAGTAACTTGGAGGGAAAGATGAGGGGAAAAAGTCCCTCTGAGGGGAAGAGGAAGGGAAAGGCGTCTATATGAGGGAAAGAGAGAGAGGGGAAAAAAAGAAGTTACTACTGAGGGAGAGAGGAGGGAAAAAAGAAGTCACTATTGAGGGAGAGGGGAGGGAAAGAAGTCACTTCTGAGGGGAGAGGGGGAAAAAGAGGGGAAAAACACACTGACGAGGAAGAAGGTGGAAGAAAGTCACTATGAAGTTGAGGATGAGTGTATGTTGTGGGGGGGGGGGGAGGTACTAACAAGGTGAAGAGTGTAGAGAGGGTGATAAACAAGTCACTCAGAGAGGGGGAGAAGTACAGCAATCCACTCTGAGGGTAAACTGGAGGAAAGGATGATACTACGAAGGGGAAACGAGAATTTAAATAATTCACTTTGGAGAAAGGAAAAAACCAGACACTAGGAAGGATCAGACGGCCGAAGGAGGTCCAGGAGGCTCCACAGGAAGTCCATCTGAGGGGAAAGTGAGGAAAGGGAAGTGCGAGTGAGGGGAGGAGATGGGTGAGAGACCATTTGAAGGGATGCCCTACGCCGGCTTCAAGCCTTAAGCCTTAAGCCGACGGCTTACATTGTAACGCGATTATGTGTAACTGAGAAGTGTTTCTGAAATGTTCCTTTAAATAGAAGTTAACAGCCATTTTTATTTCGGATATTTTTTTTTTAGGAATATGAAAGAAAGTAAATTAAAATGTTTATTATGATTAACTCAAGTTAAAATTGGCATTTAGCACTTTTTTTAGGAATATGAAAGTAGATTCAAATTATTATGATTAACTCAAAACTTAGCATTTAGCACTTTCTTTAGGAATATGAAAGAAAGTAAACCAAAATGTTTATTATGATTAACTCAAATTAAAATGAGCATTTAGCACTGTCTAAACTTATCGTGTATTTAAAGCATGATAGAAAACTTTTCCTGTATACTTTATGGTTTAATGATACCTTTAATACCGTCTTCTCCATTGCATATTTCTAGTTTTAAGAGCAGAATCATTTCATTTGTTTACAAGTCTAGGAATATGCTCGTCTCTGAGTATCATTAATAGCTGCCAAAACAGGTTCCCGTCTCTCTCTCTCTCTCTCTCTCTCTCTCTCTCTCTCTCTCGTCTCAGAAATAGGTTTGGACTACAATGCCCTTCTTGGCTATTCCCGTAAAAAGTAATGGAACTGATTCACACCCAGAAACTCTCTCTCTGTTCAAACCCTCTTTCCAGTGATATATTCACTTACAGAAAACCGAAAACATTCTCCGATACGGCCATTACTACTGAGCTATACGTCTGAAGAAATATAATTACGCAAGCAAGTACAATTTCAACTGCAGTGGGATACGGTTACATCCTTCCTTTTATACTGGCTTTATATTATTTATATATATATATATATTATATATATATATATATATATATTATATATATATATATATATATATATATGTTTTATGTTATATTATGGTTATGTATGGAGGTGCAGTAACTTACTTCACCCATGCTAGGGCCACCATCACAACTGCTAAGGTAAAAAAGGGAGAGAAACATGTTTGTATGTATATATAATATATAATATATATATTATATATAAATATATATATATATATATATATATATATAGTATATATAGATATATATATAATATATATATATATACGTACATACTTTGAAAACTAAGCCTATAACCATCATTACTGTCATCAATAGTAACAATAACAATAAATGATAACAATGACAGTAAAATACGCATATCTGCAGAAACTAAAACAGAGGCTGTACGAATTACCTTTCATTACTTCTACTGCAAAAATACGTATAAGCAAACTTGCCATTCTCAAATCCAATTTCTAGTTCAAACACTCAAAATCTCGGATGAAAAAGGCAAGAACAAAACCCCATAGGAATCCTTTGCTAGAGGCGATATATTTTTTTTTTATTTCATGTACTAAAATATAAAAGAAATGCTTCCGGATAAAACAGCTAATGAAATGCGGAATATTTGATAATACGTGAATGTTAATTAAAAAAAGAAGTAGATGATTAAATAACTGATTTACAACTTCCAATTGCAATACATACAAAATTAGGTATAAATGCTGATAGAAAAACTCTCAAGATCTAAAGGAAAAAATGATTCATTCCTCTATGTTGTATACTGCAAATATAATACCAAACGTGCATCTCATTACTTCAGGAACTGAATATTACATATTTAGTTCAGAATTTTATAGCTACATCAATATGTAGACTATCATTAGAGAGGCTTTCGGGAAGGTTTAGAATACAAGACGTATTTTTGCAGATATTAAAAATTGTATCGACATACGCATATGCAATTTAGGTCTTGGCAGGTATATCAATATATACCAACTACACTCTCAGGTCTACGTGAAGTATACGGATATGAAACGACTGCCTCTTAGGCCTCACCGGATTTATAAAGATGACCAAACCGCCTTCTTTTTGTTTGTTCGTATGGTGCTTTAACGTTGCATGGAACCAGTGGTTATTGTTTGTTTGTATGGTGCTTTAACGTTGCATGGAACCAGTGGTTATTGTTTGTTTGTATGGTGCTTTAACGTTGCTTGGAACCAGTGGTTATTGTTTGTTTGTATGGTGCTTTAACGTTGCATGGAACCAGTGGTTATTCAGCAACGGGACCAACGGCTTTACGTGATTTCCGAACCACGACGAGAGTGAACTTCTACCACCAGAAATACATATCTCTCACTCCTCAATGGAATGGCCGAGAATCGAACCCGCGACCACCGAGGTGGGACGCCAGCACCATACCAACCACGCCACCGAGGCGCTCAAACCGCCTTCTTGAGCCAAGGCATACCTGTATGCGAAGATTTAACATTCTGTGAGCCTTAGCATGTGCAAAGACTCTCTTACTGTAGCCCTATACCGTGTGCAAGAGCTGTATCTTCTTCCTTAGGCCTTACCAGGTCAAATGAGGATATTGAACGGGAAGAAGGGCGTTGCAAAGATGTAGGAAAGAAAGGCGCGTGTGAATGTTGAGTAACTTCACAAAAGGGCGCAATTACGAAGTGAAAGGAGCCCATTCTTTCGAGAGGACTTCAAAGTTCTCTCTCTCTCTCTCTCTCTCTCTCCTCTCTCTCTCTCAGAGTACACATGATGGACAAAGAAGTGATAATGGAGAGACGGCAAATATAGCCTCATTTTTTTTTCTTCCAAAAACCTTTCTGAAGGAGGCCATGGACAATGGAACAGCTCTAGAATGGGGTGACGTTTTTTGCTGGAAAGATATTATCAACGATAAATCATAAGGAAATGGGAAAAAAATAATAAATTTAGGTGAAATACAAATGGCGGATGCTAAGGTGAGGTTGGTGGCTGATTTAGATAAGCTGGCTTATGTCAGCACAGGCCGTAGCCTGTGGTAGTGTTAAAGGTATAAGAGGCCTGGTTTGGATCTCTGGACCTTGAACCAACCTACCAACCATCCAAGACTCAAAGGCTATGAAAAACTGGTCTTGAAAGATTCGAGACTTGAACGGTAAACCCTCAAATTCCTCATTGGTGTTTATGTCAGTCTATTCACAAGCTTTGGAACTCCCTTCCCGCTTCTGTTTTTCCTATCATCGAGAGAGAGAGAGAGCTCTCATCAAAATGCTATTGAACACCATAGCATTTTACGAAAACTTTTACCTGTTTGAGAGAGAGAGAGAGAGAGAGAGAGAGAGAGAGAGAGAGAGAGAGAGAGACTCATCAAAAAGCTATTGGAAACCGTAGTGTTTTACAAAAACTTTTACCTATTAGAGAGAGAGAGAGAGAGAGAGAGAGAGAGAGAGAGAGAGAGAGCACATCAAAAAAGCTGCTGAAAAATACACCGTTTTACGAAATCGTTTACGCGTTCCAACGCTCTTCCGTGTGCACTGTTCACGCGCGAATACGACGCCTATTCCCACCCAGACTTTCGCGAAACGGCTGAGAGCGAAACCTGACTACGCATTGATTCTACCATGAATACACATGGGTTCATATCCGTCAATGCCTCGTACTTTCCAGGAACCGGCCCCGTAATTTTCCAGAACTGTGAAAAGGCCCTGCATTCAGGCAGGAAGTTCGGACCCGTGAATTCTTTTTCACGGGCCGTCGCGTCACTTTCTTTAACTTTCTTTCTAGGATGATTGTACTCAAGTCCTCCTCCTTTTTTCTTTTTTTTTTTCTTTTTTTTTTTGGCCCGTAAAATTTTTTTGTTTTTTTCAGGCGCCGGCGTGTCACTTTCTTTTGCTTTCTTTATTTTCTTTCTTGGTTGATTTCTCAGGTCACTTCGCGTCACTTTCTTTACTTTCTTTCTGGGATGATTTCACTTTCAGAAAGTATGAGCTCGTGAATCCTTTCAGGGGT
>NC_061095.1:16334296-16361796 GCF_015104395.2 Macrobrachium nipponense | reverse complement strand
CTAGAAACAGCACACCTAGTAAGAAAAGTGATGGACTCCTAAGGAAGTAGGATGGAACCCGGAACCCCACACTATAAAAACCACCCATTCGAATTGGATGATTGTGATAGAGCAAAAAAAAAAAATAATATAAAAACAACAACAATAATAATAATATATTATAAATGGCTATCAAAATATACGCTTGGTTCAAAACTTGCTGCTCTGTATTTAAGATTGAGGCTTTCATATGTCAAAGGTTTGGCCTCAAAATAGAATAAATAATTTGAAGGCACACCTTTACGCTTACCTAAGGGTACAAACCTAGAAATGTTAACAGGATAGCTTGGTCAATTACTTTCTCGTACGAAGAAAAAAATTTATATAATGCCTTTTTCAGGCAAGAGCCTGACGTAGCAAAATACCAGGTCGAATTTAAAATAACAATGCAATTACCCTAATCGGTCACTATTTGCTAATATTGAAACAAAAGGGTTTGCCGAGTCAGCAGCATCAAAAACTCACCAAACGAAGATATGGCATTAAGAACTAGAAACGCTAACGATTATAACTTTCCACAATTGTATGTATAGTTTAAGATCGTAAATAACGCTCATGATAAAATAAAATGAAAAATGCCCACAGTAATGAAATAATCCGAATATTACTTTAAAAAAGACTACCATATGAAACTCACAATACTCATAGGAAAAAAAATAATTCTCACGACCACAAGTCCCCAAGTCACAGTAAAAATGTCAGAACATAGTAAAGAACTCAACCAAGGAAAAAAAAAAATCTCGTTCACAATTGGGTACTTCAGATTAACCTCAGATGAGAATTCTTTTGACATCTCACTGCGAGCACCCGCTGACCATCATAGGTCAATGTCGTAATTACCAAGAAACCTAATTTTCTTCCTTGTTCCCACAATTCATCAAGAAGCTGCTGGAACTTCCCACATTAGCCCCACCAGACGGCTCCGGGCCGTTTCCAAACTTTCCTCATGGCGCTACAAGCGTGTGGGCTTGCTTCAAGAGGAGGAGCTCGTCGGTCATCTCATGAGAGAGAGAGAGAGAGAGAGAGAGAGAGAGAGAGAGAGAGAGAGAGAGATTATGGAGTCGTTCCAAAAGCAGTATGTTTTGTCTGGGCATTAAAATGTCACTTGTTTTGGTAGCGTTACCGTAGAAATCATTATAATATTAGATTAACCTTATCTAACTTAATTTTACCAAATACTAAATTTACTGAACTAAAACAGCAGAAGGAGGAATATTTATGACATACAGGTATTTTCGTCTGTGTCAATTTCGTCTCTGCTGGAATCGTATGCTCATCCAGTTATCTGGAATGAAAGTTATGGTTATAAGTCTGGAACGCTGATGACTTGTGTGAAAGACGTATGGAAAACCAATAATTTTTATCATGATCTTAGCTGTCATCCCAGATATAATAATAAACAGGCTCCAATCTTCAAAATTGAGGTTATGATCCCTCCAGATATACACTCAGGACCAAGTCAAGTTTCCAGGGCAACTGGAAACTTTCATAACCTCAGAACCAAGTTAAGTTTCCAGGGCAACTGGAAACTTTCATAACCTTCATAACCAGCGCCTCAACTTCCTCAAACCGATTTACGGTGTTCGAAGGTCAAATATTCAGTTTACGAAAATCAGATTAAAAGATTACAGATCAAAGACTTCCGTCTGCGAACAATCTTTCCCCCTTTTCCACGAAGCGAAAGAGATCGGCCTTTTGAAACCGATCCCTTATAAGGACAAAGAACGCGTACACTAGTTTATTACAATTTGTTTGTCAAGAGAATTAAAATCGTGTGTTAAGGTTTTTCTAATTAAGACAAAAATCATTTACCCGTACCTCAAGCCTGTTACTCAGTCTGTTGTTACTCGTAATGTGAGTTTGTTTAAAGGACGAAATAAAAGGAAAGTGTGCTCAGCCTATTTAAAAGGTTCCTTGAAATAATGAAGACTCGTACACAATTCATTCTTTATAATGAATGTAGAGAAAAGGGGGTGCGTTATAACCCAGCGGCCGTCTAAAATGTTCTAGTTGCGACACCCATTGGGGGGAGGGGGTGGGTATTTTCCTTTCAAACATTCATTCAACTATGTAACATAACCATCCAAATTACCAAATAAAAAAATTATAAAACTGTCAAAACAGAGGGGAACTGAGAAAAGACGAATATCAACGCTGTAACATATAATACGATCTACATTAAAAGTTTAACGGCAAATAAAAAAAAAATAACAAGGTTATCTGTGGAAACAGTAATGCCATTGTGTTGTTAAAAGAATAGTTCATTAAAATATACTAAACTGAAAAGGACAGTCAAAGATTGCTCACCTCAGCTTAGTCAACAACAGTTATGCAGAGATCCAAGGTCGAGGAAAAGTGAGTGAGAAATAAAAGGCAAATAATACAAACAGAATAGAGAAAGTGAGCAGGAGAAGAAAATGCAGAGGAAAGGTTTATGAATAAATGGATCCCGGAATAAAAGATGCAAATGGAGAGATGCTGTATGACTAATGAAACAATTTCCAACGCAGCCTCAGTGAAATATATTTTGTTTCAAGATTCCAGTGTTATTGGGTGTAGTGGTGACATCTGAAGTTGTATTAATAATAATAATAATAATAATAATAATAATAATAATAATAATAATAATAATAATAATAATAATTAAAAGCCACAGTAGTGTTAAGAATATATTTTTGTACAATAAAAATTAACTAGGTTTAAGTAGACCTTGGGGCGGATGTCTCTCCTAGTCATTTTATTGTACAAAAAATATACTTTTAACACTACTGTGGCTTGTAATTGTCAATATTATAGCCACGTTACGGAGGTTCCTTAGTTCAATAATAATAATAATAATAATACTAAGGCACGATAATCTAAGAATCCCTAAGGAACTAGATAATAATAAGTAAGCTCCATAACTCAATGCATAAGAGTGTGAATCCTAGAAACGGAAGCACATAGTAAGAAAAGTGATGGAACTACCTAAGGATAAGGCAGGATAACGAGCCCCCACATATAGTACCTCCCAGTCGAATTGGAGACTGATAGCAAAAAAAAAAAAATAGTAAAGGTATATAGAATAATATAATAAGTATAATATATAATAATATAATGTATATAACCAGCAAGAGCAAATGTTTGTTTAATCACACGTCTATTTGTACGTATGAATTTTAGCAAAATAACTCTAAATCGAGTTTATGTTTTTCGTTTAAAATTCCATTGACAAGAGGAGTTTTCTTGGGAGAAAATCGTCCAATTTTCAATTCATTTTTTCACCAATTTCCATCAACATCCCTTCAGTGAGTTGTTACATAATCCGACGAACAGAAAGACATATAACCGGATGTAATAAAAAAAAAGAATAAAAGTATTAAAAAATTCAAGAAATTCTACATAAGAGCAACACAAAGGCTACAATGAACTACATAAAAAGCACAAAAAACTATACAAAATAGCCAAGCAGCAAGAAAACACGATTAAAAACGAAAGAAAACGACAGAGAGAGAGAGAGAGCAAATCGGCTAAACGCTTTTACCACCTTGGGGGAAGGAAAAGAGAGAGAGGTGCTATTTCCTGCTCTTACTTACAAGACGAAAAATGTCAACCAATGGAGGCAGTTTCGTAAGGGACATCCATTACGGACGGGAGACGAATGGGAAAGAGATAAAGAGGAGGAGGAGGAGGAGGAGGGGATTAGAGCTCGTTCATTGTAATGGCAGCAACTTCACTACGTTCACACAGGCGCTTATTTAATTTCGAATCAAAGTTGAAACAGAAAACCTTAAAAATAAATTGCAAACAATCATACTTTGAGTTCTGTTAGGGTTTAATTTTCATCTACCAGTTTGCACCAACCACTAATTTTAGCTGAATCTATGATTAAGCGGCCGATAATTATTAATCTGTTGTTTTTATACATTATTACTACAAAAAAATGGTAATAAAAAAATAACAGAGTTCTACAAAGCTCATCGGTAGATGAATAGCTTCTGCTTTTGCCTCTTTCAAATGCCAAATAAATCAAGTACAAATAAAAAAATGACAGTTGTCATGACAGCGATTCCATGACAGAAACGATAAAGAAATTCTTAAGTTTTACTTCTTTGCTCTTCCATGTCTTTGCAGTTAAAAGCCGCTTTTGACCTCTTTCATATGACCGTGTGAACATTGTGGATGACAATAATGACATTTAATAACGCAGGTGTCAAAACTGCACGGCCAAAGCAGCTGCAATAACAATAATAATCATATGCCATTTCACCTCAAAGTCACGTAAAAGCACATTAAGTATAACGGAGAAAATGTGCAGCAAGGCACGTAATAGATAATAGGTGTATATCAAAATAGATTGCCTTATATATATATAATATATTATATATATATATATATATATATATATATATATATATATATATATATATATATATATATGTATGTATGTGTGTGTGTATATTTATATATATATATATATGTAATTGTATGAATGTATGTTATGTATGTCTAATATAATATATATATAGTATTATATATATATATATAATATATATATATATTATAATATATATATCTGCATGCAAATACTATTTTATCTAGATCGCCTGTATAGCAAAAGTGGATGAAATCTCTCTCTCTCTCTCTCTCTCTCTCTCTCTCTCTCTCTCAATTGCGATATCATGATGACAGCGATAAAAAAAAGTGTCTAATCAAGAAAATAACAAGAATATCAGATCATCAGGGCCGTATACACCTATTGCCGAAGGGCTTTGAGAGAGCTTGCCCAGCTACCAGTTCTAATCTCCTCGATGATGCTCAAGTAACTAAAAATAACAGCTGATTTACGCGTGCTGGTCTGAACTTCTTGGCAACGATGCTACAATACCACCATACGAGTCAAGAAAAAACACAGACACACACACACACACACAAGGTTGTTTACGCCTAACGTAACTTTTATTTTTTTCTTCTGTTCTATTCTTGTTTTGGATGTCACTGCCGCGGTGGCTGTTTTTGACAACAATTTCAATGTCCGGGCATTTAATCTCCTTGATCTAGAACGTAAACATTGATAAGTATCAAATAAACAAGGGAAGTGGTATACGAATCGATGGTCCTTACTGTGACTTGATAGGGTGCACCTGCCCAGTTTGGGAATTTAGGCCTACACATACACATACATACACACACACACACACACACACCAAACACTCACAGCAACAACAGGGAAACAGAACGGCAACAAGGGCTGGCAGAATAAGTATAAGAAAAGCTCAGTTCTATAACATACATTTCACTGAAAAAAAACGTTACTAGAAAGGCGTACTAATATTATATAACTAACTGGTTAGCAGAATGACATTTAAAAAAAACTGATAAAAAATTTATATTTCACTGTAGAATAATAAGTAGTTAAAATGATGTAGTGATCAAATTAAGTATAATTATCAAAGTACAATCTATGCATGGGTAAAAATATTTATTGGAAGAAAGATTTTAATCAATAGATTTTTCTTATCAACGTGCAATCGAAAAAAAAAAACTGAAAAAAGAAACTAAGATCGAGCAATTATATTTCACTGTAAAAAAAGTTACTAATAAGATGTACTGAATAACCTGATATTAATTATTAAATTATAACCAACGTACAGGTACAAAGGTTTTACTGGAAGTAAGGTTGGTTAATTAATAGATTTCTCACATCCAAGTGCAATCGAAAAATACCTGAATTCGCATATATTACAGCCAGAGTTACAGTTTTGTTGTATCTGAATTCACCCTTCACCGTCAGAGAGTGAAAACCTCGTATTGACGCTCAGAATATAATCAATGTGAACGAAATAAACAGGGAAAAATGAATTTAAGCAAAAAAAAAAAAAAAAAAAAAAAAAAAAAAAAAAAAAAAAAAAACCTTATACGCGACCTAAATAAACGATAAAATTAAATGTGTAGAAAACAAGCTGAAGCATTATTACAGACAGCTGGGAACTTTGAATGTACATCTACTGATAATGGAAGAAAAAAAACAAAGCCTCTATTCGCTCAATAGTACATTATTCTGAAGCTTAATGTCACGAAGCCATTAGCAGTGGTATAGAAAAGAAGTCGAACCAAGAGTCTTGTAAAGTACAGTGACCACTCTCTCTCTCTCTCTTTTTCCTGACGCAAATTCATACATTTAAAAAAAAAATTGACGTTGACTGAAATGTACCACAGCTAATTGAGGGTCGTTTATCATATCAAGATACGGAAGCAGCAAAAAGAGCGTTTATTTTAGGACATCAAAGACCCAGAAGATAAAGGGACACCTCAGCGTAGATCTAAACGATTTACATCCGACAATGACGAAGACACCACCAGGTTCTCCAACGATGGTATCCAGATGTTGATGTGATGCAGACGGGTAAGAGAGAGACTTCGTAGCAGAGAATAACGAAAAAGAGGCGATGATATATCGACAAGAAAGAGATGTTGAAAACAAATTAGTTAACTGACGACTGGCAAAGGGAAGATAGGAGAGAGAGAAAAAGGAGAGGGAAGAATAGTGCTCCTAACTGCTATTGTATGTTGAAAAAAGGTTGTCTAAAACTAGAGTGACCTTGTATGAAACTTTCAAAAATGACATTGCTATTATTTTACTATAGAGTACACTGACAACGTAATGAAATATTAAAAATCTAAGGATTATTAAAGTGATCTGTAATAGAATTTTTTTTATTAACCTTATAGTTTTTTATTAAGCTTATGAAAATACGTAAATCTGAAAATAATGCGATAATAATGAAAGAGAAAAGTAGATTTGCAGACTAGGAGTCAGGAAATAGCAAGCAGACCTGCAAAACAGAAGAAGCATAAGAGACGGGGTTGAACATGAAGACAAAACAATCGAAAACAAAGTGGAACAGGAACAACGATAGTCATGAAGACAAAACACAGAAGAACAAAGACATAGGGGAAAGGAGGACCAGAAGAAAATATAATAAAAAAAAACACACACACAAGGAAAAAACAACATGCTGACAAGAGGACCAATACTACCAAGCATACAAAGTAGAACACCAGTGGAGACAAGACATAAAGTCGAACGCGAAGGCAAAAGAGACTGCAAGCCTGCGACAAAAGCAGCCTGACGAAGAGGCCGAAAGCACACAAACAAAAACAAGACTGAACAAACGTACCGACCTTGCAGTTGGCCCAGCAGACGCAACCCGCCCCAACCCCCCTCAACTTTTTTTTTTCTGGGAAAGTTCGCCAGAGTAATTGAAATGCATGAAATGAAGGAAGCCTTGACAAGATTAACTGGTACATAAGGGGAAAGGACAGCGTGTAAGGGGGAAGGAAGCGTTTTCTTTTTATTATATATAAATAAATCTATATATGTATATATATGTATGTATGTATATACACACACACACATATATATATATATATATATATATATATATATATATATATCTATATATATATATATTATATATATAGGAGAGAGAGAGAGAGAGAGAGAAACGAATAAAACACAGAGGTATGGAATGGAGCGGGGTCAGACCAAACAGCCTAAAAATAAAAAGCGAACGGATAGGAGTGGCATGTATGTTTCTTTCTGGTCCCCCTCACTAGTTAACCCTTTTTACAGCCGCACCAGTGGAATTTTATAACCTCTCCCGACAGGCAATACACCAATAACCAGTCTACGCGGAACGTCTAATGTGGGTTTTCCATATTTCCTCCTCGGATGTGGCCGAAGTTCCTATGGCCACCGCAGACGTTAAGAAATAGCAACAATGCACATCTGCAAGTCTACAGTTCATCAAATCACTAGAAACATTCCCTAAAGGGTTTATCATCACGCTAGATTTGTAAAGATGATGACGTTGGTAACGGTAGACGTCAAAACATAGCAACGATGCACATCTGCAAGTCATCAGTTCATCAAATCACTCGAAACATCCCGGCAGATACGCAATGATGACGTTGCAGGTCAATTATAATGCCATTCAAGTCACTAGACTATATGGTCAAAGATTCTATCATCACACCAGACTTCAAGAAACATGTGCTGCACATCAATTGCTATTACATAATACCATGAATAACACTGGTACTGAGCTAAAGATGCATAAGATATCAGTGTTGCAGTCAGATGCAATCAAGGAATTACAAAGTGCCTTTAAATACATCGATATATTTCGTGGTAAACTTCAAATAGCAAGCAAATTCTTATAAACATCTGTGTTTAAGGCAATATTTGTTTTTGACGCGGTCAATTTTGAAAAATGGCAATGTTGCAGATCACAGTCATCGAATGTCTAACATGTGCTATTTTTGTGCCCTTGTGTATAGCAGACCAGAGTCAAAAAGGGCCTCAACTCGAAATTGCCACTAGACCTGTCGACCTGTCACTTAAAGAAGCAAAATTACAAAAATCAAGATATACACTAGAGTCGCAAACCGACAAAAGTCAAAGAAATTCAATATAACGAATCGCAGCAACTTTGTAGATCAATGCCCATCAAATAATTATACTCTTCCCCTGCACTGCAAAGCTGTGGTATTTAACACAGTTTCATTTCTGAGTCAAATATAAGTACATCTTTCTTTCAAGAGAGAGTTCTCTCTCTTTAGGCTTAAATATGGCGTGCAGCTGACCGCCTAGTAGGCATTTCCACTTCATAAGAGGATTCCTTTTGAAAAACACCGACGTACCAAACTGAACGAAAAGGGTTCATCTATAAACCTTGGGTTAATAGTCTAATTGCAATCCATAAAGCTGACCTCGATCTAATTAGAGGGGGGCTAATTATACCAATTAACTTCAACGCGTGCAGACACCATACGTTCAATTTAATTGCCGTATTTACTACGTCTGAGGGATTAACTAGACTTAGACGCGAGAGGGGAAAATAAATGTCGATGGGCGCTCTTGGCAGCGTAAAAGTAACAGAAGGCCCAGACAACGGAATAAGTATTTAGACGCTTTGCAATGTACACAAAGTTCATGCTATCATAGTCAATTTTAGCTTTGCTGAAACTACTGCCATTTTAATTTCAACTTGAACTTTGTCAATGAAACTAGGCCCTTCAAGACTTCTCAAGGGCTAATATGTATGTCAAATCTAGCTATATTATGTGGTCTTACAGTACTTCCTAGGTCATTCAGAACAATATTAATGATCTGGAAGTAGCATATTGCATATACATATACACATGTAGCCTGCACCTATAGTTTTCAACATTGAACACTACAAATCCATTCAACAAAATGTTCATTCATCCTATTTGAAAGTGTTACAAACAGATTTTTATGAATGGACTTCAAGTATATGACACACTACATATCCATTCATCAAAATCTATTTGTAACACTTTTACATAAGACGTTATGTTCATGCATAAGAGCCATCAAGAATATTTTCATGCATGAGCCAGGCTATGCTGAATATCACATTAAAAACTGGTAAGAGCGACTATTACATAAACCTTGCATGTCCAATAGTACAGTTTTATAACCCATAATAATAGTAAGAGTTCTTTGTAAAGCAGCGATATGGAGTTGTTGGTGGAAGGTTAAGATATCTAAAATTATTCTTTTCCCCCTAATAGAATCATAGTTGTCCACTTTAGCATAAATTATTCGAACTTATATACCTGTATAACTTCAATGAAACTAATAAAACCCTAACTGGTATGGGGTAATTGAAATTATTCAGCTGTATAACTTCAATGAACTAACAAAAGTCTAACTGGTAAGAAATATTCGAATGTATTTAGTTGAACAACTTCACTGAAACCAATAAAAGCCTAACTAGTTTGAAATATATGAATGTATTTAGCTGTATAATTTCATTGAAATTAATAAAAACCTAACTAGTATCAAAATTATTTTAATGTATTTAGATGTATAATTTCACAGAAAAAAAGCCTAATTTGAATGAAAAATTTGAATGTCTAATTAAATTGTACTGAAACTAATAAAATGCCTAACGGATATGAAACAATTGAATGCATTTAACTGCATAATTTAATGAAACTAATAAAAGCCTAATGACAACTAATACATAACCAAGTAAAACTATGACATTCCAAACACGCAACATAAAGAAAGATCAACGTTACATCTTTTCAAAGAAAATATGAAAACCATCCGAGTAACTGCTCTTTAGGCCTACGGAAACCGGTGCAATAGGTACCACATTCCATCGATCACTGCCATAAACATTACCGAGGCAACCAGTAGGCCTAAAAGACAGAACAAAGAAATCCTGCAACTGTGGACGATTGGATGCAGAGAGCGCAGAGATGGAAACGTCGCGGAACCAGGAATGACTATATTATATAGAGAGAGAGAGAGAGAGAGAGAGAGAGAGAGAGAGAGAGAGAGAGAGAGAATTTGACTACCTATATTCGGTTTTTTTCCATCTGTCCATCCGCCTGTGGTGTTTTTGTATGGTAACACTGCGTCCCGGGCTTTAGATAGTTACATTCAGCTTTCAGCATTCAAAACAACAATAATAACAATATCCTATTCCGAATATTAACGGTGTAATTCGCATACAGTAAATTATTAAAACACTTTTCAGTTGCAAATGTACACCCAGATATTCTGTTATTTACCTAAAACTTACACATAGCGTAACTATTTAAAGCCCGGGACGCAGTGTTACCATACAAAAACACCACAGGCGGATGGACAGATGGAAAAAAACAGAGTATAGTCAAGGTCCTCCCGTCATCAATTGATGGTGGTTTCCATTATCACGGCCCACTGGTCATAACCAATTTAATGACATCATTAGTTCTTGTGAAACATCCACTGCGACCCACAACAGCTGACTAACAGCTATGGGCCTGACCCACCGTTTTGGACTAACAGGAACCCACAGGGTTTATAAGGCAACCCGACAATGTCGTTCCTTCCTGTCTTCAGGAATCGAACACGGTGTTCCTTGTTTCGTGAAGAGAGAGAGAAAAGGGGGGGGGGGGGGGGGGGTGGGGGGGGGGGGGGGGGCGGTTGCAAACAACAAAATCTCCAAACAGTCGCTTTGTAAATGTTCAGAAGCACCACCAGAGGCAATCACTTTTCTTACAGCAAGCATTTTTCCGTTCAGTAAGTTCTTCCGTCCTCTGGGCAATGGTTCCTCAAGCAAAAGATTTGCTTGTATCCAGATCCATTCCTGCAAATTCTCCTTTCGGTTCGTATAATCTCTACCCTCTAAGAGCATAGTGCCGTCAGTGCACCTCATGCACAGCACTGTAAGCATTACTTAAAGTTCTTTGCAGCGTCCCTTTGGCCCCCTTAGCTGCAACCACTTTTATTCCTCTTACTGTACCTACGTTCATATTCTCTGTAACCCTTCAAACCTCTTTTATAATCGTTTCCGTGTCAGCGCTGAATGACCTCTTAGGTCCCAGCGCTTGGCCTTTGGCACATAAGTTCTATATTCCATTCCATATAACCTTCCCTCTTTCAGGAAGAGGGACCATCACATAGAACGTTCCTGTAGCATCTCTCTCCCGTCCCGCCGACATTTACGTGAACAAATAATTAAGTGACAGACATACACACACACACACACATACACACACACACACACATCGTATGGCTTTTATTTGGGGCGTCTGGGTCTCTAACAATTAACGATTGGTTGATTTATAGTTACTAAAACTGGCGTCACAACTAAAATAATTAGCGAAGGTGGAAGCGATGCATAATCAAAAAGCTTACAGGTCTCTAAATCTCAAGAGCTTCTAGATGACTCCCCCTCCCCCCCTTTTTTAAAATAGCTATATGGTTATGCATACAGGAGTCGACCTAAATAGATGCTTCACGGTTCAGATCACTCCTGATGCATAGACGCCATTTGGTGCAAAATGCACAGGAAATTAACGTCAATCTCACGGTGCGTTTATCAGTCCCCTAGCACTGAAAAAAAATTATAAAAAAAAAATCGAGAATAAAAACCTCTGAATAGGTTATTTCATAATCAATGTGGATGACATAAATGTTAGCATTTTGGAGCTGTAAATAGTTTTTTTTTTTAAGTAATGTAAGTTCATGAACGCCTCTTCTTCCAAAAATAGTAAACCGTTAATGAACCATTGTCTTCACAGACGACTGGATGTGGCATTGTCCAACATGGATTAATCTGAATACCGGAAGATATGCGAGTTCTGTGTAAGCCTAATGAGACTTGATTGATTATTGTAAAAAAATCTTGTCAGAGAGAGAGAGAGAGAGAGAGAGAGAGAGAGAGAGAATAATCAAGCAGAGAATTCTTGAAAACTTCTTCATATCTTTTTAAACGATTTTGTCGACACAAAAGAGAGAATGGAGTGGTTTAAAAACCAAACAAAAAAAATTGCGATTTTTTTATCTGTTCAGAATTTATAGCATGATTATATGGTTGTTAATCTGTATAAAGAATTACACCAACTGAAACAGGAAAGTATTACTGACGGTAAAATCGCAAGAAACGAAACCAGACGAAACCATTTCAATTCACTTCCTGTGACACTAAAAAGAAAAAACACACAGATAGAACGCAAAAGAGTGCTTGCGCATGCGTATGTGCTCTGAACGCCTGAGTGGGTATGTTTCAAGTAGGCGTTTATTTCTGCGTCGGTATCATTTCTACCACCTAACCTTTCCGACCCGTCTTCATTTCCATTCAGAAACCGTGGGCAGTGACCTTTCCCGAAGACCAGTCATGTGATAAGTAATTTTGACCTTTTCAGGCCGACTCCCGCGAGAATTATGGAGCCATTATGCAAAGACTACTACTCCTGCTCGATGTTCCCCATCTTGTTGTTGTTTATGTTTGTGGTAGAATTTTGTTCACGTTTCTACTTCGCTTTCTGTCACGTTTCTACTGCGTCATTAGTGATGATTTGCGCAATAGGTCATAATTGGAGATTTCAAACTAGACATTTTTCTTTGTGGATAATTATTGCAAAGGTTGTTCGAAGAAATGAAATGTTTGCTAACAAAAGAAGCCACTCAGCTTACCAAGCACAAACTTCTTATACTCTGGCCCAAATGTATCAAACTTTTAATGTTACTTCCTGACAGTCTATGACTAAAAGGTAAAGATATTTCCTTATTATTCCCTTAAAATTTTTCTTCCATTTCATTTTCCTCTCTAGTACCGAGTACCCGAGTGTGTGTGTGTGTGTGTGTGTGTGTGTGTATGTGTGTGTGTGCGTTTACAAACCAACATTGACGTTCATTTCAAAACCTTACATCTGTTTTACCATAGATAACATCAATTGCAGTCTCTGAAGTGCATTTGAAAATTTACATAATGTTTGTTTTACAGCTCGCCTTCTCTCTCTCTCTCTCTCTCTCTCTCTCTCTCTCTCTCTCTCTCTCTCTCTCTCTCAAAGGCTTCCCAAATTCGTCAAATGCCAACACTGAAATGTAATGAATAAATGCAAAATGAACTAACCATCCCATTTATCTCTTAACCGCTCTGATTTGGAGCTATGCTATTAATCACAAGGATTACTTTTCATAACCAGAATTCCGACCTACCTGAAAGCCCACTATGCAAAATAGAATTATTCTGAGAGAGCAACCTTTATAATAGTCGGTCAGTCGGTCGCTTGGCGTGACACCTGGGATAATGAAAGCTAAAAGGTTGTCCGTCAAAGCAGGAATTACCTTCGAAGTGAGTGGCCTTACGCGGAGAATAATACAGGTGTCTAGCAGTGTTTTGTTTGTTTGTATGGTGCTTTTACGTTGCATGGAACCAGTGGTTATTCATCAACGGGACCAACGGTTTTACGTGACTTCCGAACCACGTCGAGAGTGAACTTCCATCACCAGAAATACACATCTCTCACTCCTCAATGGAATGGCCGAGAATCGAACCCGCGACCACTGAGGTGGGACGCTAATACCACACCAACCATGCTGCTGAGGCGCTTACAGTGTGTCATACTACGTTTTCTGTTTACGTGAACCATAGCGCAAATGACGAAAGAGATTTAAGCAATTCAGGGTAAATAAATGCAGTAGTCTACATGATAAACGTTTAACTGTATGTATTGAGATTTCAAATGACTGGACCTTTAAATGGTTATGTACGAAAGTCATTTTAAACTATCTATATCGGTAAATAAAACAGGAGTGGGAGAATGACAGTGAACCAAGCGTGAATCAGCAGTGCTATTTAAAACTGTATAAAAGAGCTACTACTTCCCACCTTCCCTAAATGAAGATCAACAACCCTAAGATAGGTTGATTTTGTAGTAAATTTCACATTTTCTAATCTATCATGCCATAGAATTTTTTCCATCCTTCCATTTTAAATAATGTCAGAGCGTTGTCGTGTCCTTTCCTATCGACGCATTAAACAAATGAACGATGGGACTATATATTGAAATTATAAAATCATCAGTAAAATTCAAACTCATTACTAAACTTCAATGTGTCGGGAGCCTGGCAGAACAAACATGCAGTCATACTTTTATAGGAATACTTCTCTCTATGCAATAACGAGATAAAAAGAGCGAGGCGTCAATATAGCTCGAAGAATAAAAGAAAGGAGAGAGAGAGAGAGAGAGAGGAGAGAGAGAGAGAGAGAGAGAGAGAGAGAGAGAGAGATTTTCTCGAACTACTAAAAAGCGGTTTATAAAATCAAAATGTTATAAAACATCATAATATGTAATGCTGATGAGAGAGAGAGAGAGAGAGAGAGAGAGAGAGAGAGAATTTCTCAACTACTACAAAAGGCTGGTATAAATTCATGCATAAAATCATAATTTATGTAATGCTGATGAGAGAGAGAGAGAGAGAGAGAGAGAGAGAGAGAGAGAGAGAGAGAGAGAGAGAGAGAGAGAGAGAGAGAATGTCTCAACTACCACAAAAGGCTGGTATAAATTCATGCATAAAATGATAATGTATGCAATGCTGATGAAAGAAAGAGAGAATAGACAGAGAGCATTTCTTCTCTGCTACCACCAAAGGCTGGTATAAATTCCTGCATAAAATTACAAGGTTCACGTAATTCTGATTTAAGAGAGAGAGAGAGAGAGAGAGAATGTACCTCCTCTTTGCAACAAAAGATTGGCATAAATTAAGGCATAAAATCATGCAATTTATGCAACAATGATTTCTCTCAGCTGCCTGAACTGGGAAGATTGCAGGGACACAAGCACTAATTTTTACCTTTTTTATAATGACATCGATTAATATGGAAAACAGAGATGCATACTTCTATTATTATGAAGTCGTTTCACCAGACCAGCGAGTCAAAACTCCTGAAACTTGCAAGGCTGCCCAAATTGGGATGCTTTGATGCATAAAATCGGTATTAATCGTAATTGGCTTGGTCGTGTTGTGAGGAGATAGCGAAAAAAAAAAGGAACTCACGAATGAAGTGAATCCAAAATTAATTTAAAGCAGACACTAAGAGCACCTTAAAACAAGGCTTAAGAATAAAAATTAAATTGTATTAAGAGTCTCCTACACTGGTATCATATTTTCAAAGGCAATGTTTACCCCGTAGTAAGAAATTTGCAAAAATAATGTAAACAGTTCACTGCAGTTCAGTCAAACTTAACTTGTCGAATAAAGATGACAGGAAGGTTTGTTCCCAATAACGATGCACCAGACCACCTTTGAAATGAGCAATTATATTACATTTACTCAACCAAAACACACAAGTTACAGATGCACTGAAGCAACCTATGATAGCAATCAGGAAATTGTGAGAGGTCTAACGACATAAAATTACTGCTGCATCATTGGATTTCATTCTTCTTTCATTCTTAACAAATCGTTCAATATGAAAGAAGGCTAAGTAAGTGATTTTAAGAGAATATGAGATACTTAACTAAAGTATATTTTGGTTAGAGTATCACAAAAATTGAGGCCAAACATAAAAGGAACAAAATTACACAGTGCCTTAAAAATTGAGTAAACTATGGGGAGAATCATGTTGTGAAGAAAGATTCGCATATATGTATACATACACATACACAGCACACGTGTTTTATTTATGTATCTGTGTGTGTATAATTACAGAATCTTCAGCAAACTTCTGTCTAAATAGCAAAACTAACCACTTTACTTTTCCCTTTTCTTTCACATCTCATGATGCTTCCCAGCCAATCCTTCTCATGACCCTTCAAGTTCCTTTCTCATCTCATTCACCCCTACCAACCTTTCACAAAGAAAACGTCAAAATAAATCTGTATCTATTCAATACCAGCAACATGCACGATCTCCCCTTCTAGCTTTCTCCGGTCTCCGCCAAACATAAAAATATCCAAAATAAAACCAGTCCAGCAATATCGCAGTATCCTGTCGTCATATCCACTCTATAAATCAACCCCCCCTACGAACCAGAGCTCTTCTGCTGGCGCTTAATCCACTTCCAGCGCCCCGCCCCCTTACAGGTATACTGCACACGTTCGGGTGGAGGGGCGACTGTGCTCCCAGCGGTGACAAAAACAATAACATTCAAAAGGGCGGATTATGACTGGTGGGGACAATGGCCATTCAGCAAGTTATTTCCCTTCGGGTGGCATTGTGGAAAACCACGGGGAACAGCATCAACCAGATTTCATTTGCAATCTAACAGGGAAAGTCGTTCAGCGTGATGTACGTACATGCGTACACTCACACGTCAAAGACCTGCGTCAAGTTGAACAGTAACACAGAGCAATAATTCAATAAATCAATAAAAAAAAAAAATAAAAAAATAATAATAATAATCTCATTTGTTTGTATGGTGTTTTTACGTTTCATGGAACCAGTGGTTATTCAGCAAACGGGACCAAAGGCTTTACGTGACTTCCGAACTATATCGAGAGTGAACTTCTATCACCAGAAATATACATCTCTAACCCCTCAGTGGAACGCCCGAGAATCAAACTCACGGCCACCGAGGTGACAGACCAAGACCATACCGATCACACCACTGTGGCGCTTAAAAAAAAATCTCATTGACATGATCACCACCCACTCTACCTTGTTCTATTTCCTCTTCTCTTACTAACCTTGTATTCGACTATCAAAAATACCTATTTTCTAGATCATGCTATTCTATTTTCTATGAAAATATCTATTTTCATCCAACTAGGTTAGCTAAAATGGTCAGTTAATAAAACACAATACTCCAGGTCCATTTTATATCAACTGAAGAACATCAACGACCAATCCACGAGAGAGAGAGAGAGAGAGGAGAGAGAGCCCACACTTCCAATTTGAAGCACAATAATCTCAGAAGTTTCCGTCCCGGAAGATCACATTAACGTACTTCTAGAACAGCTAATGAAAGCAATTCAGCCCTCAAGTAGAGGGTAAAGTTCCACGACCCTCCTTGAACTTCGGCCAACGAGGGGGAAAAAACGAGGGGTAAATTTCGCAGGAAACCATCTTTATGGCACTGTAAGATCTAGTTAACTTACTGAAGGCTTGGGCGCGGATTAGGCCTATATGGCTTAGGAGCTGTTATAAGTCTACAAATATTGCTACTGCTACTATTACTGCCGAGTCATGTTTTAGCAGCCCGAGCCGTGCAGAGCCCGCCAGAGTCGCTCAGAACCGCATTCAAGCCGTGCCGAGCCGCTCAGAACTGCATCCGAGGCGTGCTGAGCCCGCACGAGCCATCCCGAACCGCGCCAAGCATGCCAGAGCCATCTCGAACCGCACTCGAGCCGTGCCGAGCCCGCCCGAGCCATCTCGAACAGCGCCAGAGCCGTGCCGAGCACGCCAGAGCCACGCAGAGCCGCTCAGAACCGCGCCCGTGCCCGCCACAGCCGAGCCGCGGAGAGAGAGAGAGAGAGAGAGAGAGAGAGCCGTTACCGGTAATTCTGGATGTTGGTATTTCTCTCAGGGCATCTGATGGATACCTCAAGAAGGCCGGATCTGGGCCATAGTCGAGAGAAAGACAAACAGGAATGAATGCGGGGGAGGAAAGTGAGGAGGAGGAGGAGGAGCTGAGGCGTGACGCCCTGGGGCAGCCAGAGCTCCCAACGTTCAACCCCCTTCCCAACCCCCACAGACCCCCCTACCCTACACTCCCCAACCCTGTATCTCGCCCTAATCGATTGACAATAATGTAATAAGAACCAACCAAGGGAAGTGGGAGATGCTGGCTGGCTGGCTGGGAGAGAGATGGGGGCTGGGTGGGTGGGGGCTGGGGGGAGAGGGGGTGAGACTGGCGCTCTCACGTCCAACCTTTTGATAGCTTTGACCCATTTCTTCTTATTACCGACCGGACAGAAAAATAAAAAAAAAGCAGGAATGATAGATAATTGCAACAATCAAAAGTCAAGTGAGTCGAGTGTGACAGAAAAATCGTTAGACTGAAGTAACTTGAGCTTTGAAGATTAGAGAACGGCTGAATGACAAAAACCTAAAAATGAAAATTAAATAAATATTAAAACCATAAGCAATTGAATTTGACATTTCAGTTCTCATAAGATTTTCCCTGTCATTTGATCACAGTTTCCTGCTTAATTCAGAATTCGAATTTTTTTTCAGAATTGCAATTTTTTTTATCAGAATCATCACATAGATGAACATTAAAGTCAAACTTTCACGAAAAAAAAAATTAAAGCACGAAAAATTTAAAAAATCGAAGGACAACATCACAAAAAAATAATAATCCACGAAAAATGCAAAACTGAAAAAAAAAAAAAAAAACACTATAAATCACTGGATAACCAACAAACCACAACGGGAAAAATTCGCAAACTGAAGCATCTCAGATGAACTTTCCCATCGTCATTAATTCAACACCTCCAATTATGACCGTGAACTGGAAAGTTCCCAATTCACCACCAATTAAGAGTCTTCTCGTACCTGTAGCTCTTGAATAAATAATAAATAAGAGGAATTCCGTTTCTCTGCCTTTAAAGCGCTTGGATGACCCAGTGACGTCAACAGTAGCAGCTAGTACTTGCCAAAGCAATTTCATTTTGTCGTCGGAATTGGAATATAAAATTGAGGCCGGCGGCCAAGCGCTGGGAGATACGAGGTCATTCAGTGCTGAAAATAATGTTGAGACGGTTGTTAGGAGAGGTTGAAATGGAAGATGGAAGAGAGAGAATATGAACGGAGGTATAGTAAAAGGCATGAAAGGGGTTGCAGGTAGGAGGCGAAGGGGCGCTGCAAAGATCCTTAAGTGATGCCTACAGTGTTCCCCCTACGAAATGCAGTTAGCTGTAACCGGATTTGGATCCCGATTAAGATTACAATTTCGTGGATCGTATACCTCAGGATCGTGGTTACCAATCCCACCCATCACATGACAATACAATGTGAAGTGTTTATACCATTCCTTCAAGCAGACAACCGATAATGACAAAATCAAGCAAATACTTAACCTATGACCAACACTTGCAAAAAAACGATGTGACATTTCATGTCTGAAGATTCCTAACAACCAACAAAGTTCATAAAACAGTCGAAAGTAAATGCTTCATGGAACGACATCAGTCCCACCTCCCGAAATATGTCGGCAGTTCGAGTCGAGCAATTTCAGCCCTGTGGAAATTCGGGGGTCGGCAGTCCCCTGAATGTTATATATTCGCGGTTGCGTAATGCCGGGAAATGAGCGTCACTGCAGCGGGGGGATATGAGATTCGTTCAAAAAATTACCCATTGACTCAGAGTACTGTGAATCAGTGAATAATACGCAATCGATTGGTCCTCATTACGAATCCGTCAAGAAAATCAACGTGCACGAAACTTTACGCAGGGTGTACAAGCGTATGTATGTATACATGCATTTATGTACGCATGCGTGTATGTATGTTTATAAAAGTATGAGTACACATATATGCGTGATATATAGCTATATATATATATATATATATATATAAAACACAATATGTATATAGATACTTTATACGATTCTTTATGCAACTGCTGACGAACGTAACACACACCTATATATATATATATATATATCTATATATATATATATATATATATTATATATAATATATATATATATATATATATAGATGATATATATATATATATAATATATATATATAGTATATATATATAATATATATATATAATTAATGTATGTTTTTGTGTGTGCATTATAAATGTATGAGCATACGCTAAAGTTCCCGGATTAGATGCTATATAAAGTAGGGGTATTAACAAGTTCTTAAAAACGAAAATAATAGCTCATTATTTTCATTTTTTCTTTGTTAAGTTAATAAATTAACTACGGAAGTTCAATTAGACTACTATTGTTCCCAACAGAATTATGATCGAGACAAAGTCATTCTGACGAAACGAGTCACGATTAAACTCACTTACGTAAGAAACCTTCATAGAAACAAATAATTCCTAGTCTAGACTTTCCTTTGTGACCAGCCATTATCTTCAAGACCTTTCCCAAATTAGCCTACTTCCATCTACCACCTAACTAAATCAATGACCGAAGCTTACCTTAGATTCAATATTATACTGTTCATGAAATTTATCTTTAAATAGTAGCCTATTTTAGCTGTGATGAAGATATAACATGACTGAAAATAATCAAACGATACCCACTGCAATCAAGCAAAATGAAAGCAAATACAAGTTGTATAATTTCATATATATATATATATATATATATATATATATATATATGTCATATCACATTCCCGTGATTCATATACATGCATCGAGCTACAAATGTCCTTTAATATCTAATTCGCTCAACCTCGGAATATATTTTCATACATGCTAACCGAAGAGGAATTTTTTACTCGATAAGAGATTTGTCGGCTCACGGGCCCGAACCATCGAACCCAACAATTCCAGAACGCATATATGAAAATATATTATTCTGAGTAGAGCGAATTAAATATTAAAGGAAATTTGTAGCTCGATGTAAGTATGTGTATATATATATATATATATATATATATATATATATATATATATATATATTATATATATATGATATATATATATTAGTATATATATATATATATAGATATATATATATATAGATATATATATTATATACACACACACACACAATCGTTCGTCTTTCTCCATTAAAGGCGGTATCTCCAAGTGTTACCTTACAGTGATTTTCAAATATCTCGAAAAAAAAAGTTAAGACATCAAAACCATCACCCTAGCTACTACCTACCACAGTCGACTAATTACCAGGTCATTTAACTGAATGGTCTTATCAAACGTTTGTATCCTCTAAATTTTAACTCACAGCAAAAGGACTTCACATAGTTCTCATAACGGCTGGAATTCAGAGGCATGATACACCATTTTGTAAATCTGATTTGTACCATTTTGAAGAGCAAGGTTTTGGGGAATAAGGGGAAAGAATAGGAGGAGGAGGAGGAGAAGCAGGTAACATCCTGTACCTGATCCATTGTGAATGTACAATGCTCAGCATTTTCTTTCTCTTCTCCTTTGTGGTAGACTTCATCTAGACAGTGGAGGGGAAATGCATAGGCCACGAGAGAGAGAGAGAGAGAGAGAGAGAGAGAGAGAGAGAGAGAGAGAGAGAGAGAGAGGAGAGAGAGAGAGAGAGAGAGTCTTTTGACAATTCTAGAAGATAAACACTTTTTATATATAAAAATAAAAAGTGTTATAATCTAGATTTTTTGATAATCCACTCAGCCCAAATTCAAGCTATGCTATGATGCTCAAATATTTTAACGAAAAACCTAACAATCATAGTTCACAGGTTACTGAAATTCATTAATAAATTCTCCTATGGTGTGAAAACCGAGATGAGAAAGTGAACAAACTTCTATATATAACAGTTATTATTATCTTACCAAAGAAGCGGTATAATGCTAGTTCTCTCTCTCTCTCTCTCTGTTACTTATTTATCGTAAAAATTTACTGAACTTTTGATGCTTCGTCAAAGTGCAATATACCTTTTATACATGCAAGTACATATAAATGTTTATATACATATATATCCAATATATATATATATATATTATATATATATATATATATATATATATTTTTTTTATATATATATATATATAGATATATAAATATATATATATATATATATATATATATATCTATATATATATATATTAGAGTAAGGTAAGGGCCTTAATGTTCAGGAAAGCAAAATTCTCCACTCCCTTGAGGATACAGCTTCATCTACATATATATATATATATATATATTATTATATATATATATAATATATATATATGTGGGGTAAGTATATGATGAGAAAGAGAGAGAGAGAGAGAGAGAGAGAGAGAGAGAGAGAAAGGGGTGTGTCGGGTAGGGAAATGAGAAGACCAGTCTCACACAGCCCCATATGGCAACGGAAGAATCCCTTGGAGATGACCGGAACATTCAATTCCCCCCCTCCCCCCACCGAATTCCTATCCCAAAGAATAACAGCTGTTGCCAATATAAGGTAAAAGCCCAAATCCATTAAGCGATGCTGCTGTATACTTCGTTATTATGCAAATTACCTTGATTACGAGGGGAGAGAGAGAGAGAGAGAGAGAGAGAGAGAGAGAGAGAGAGGAGAGAGAGAGAGGAGAGAGAGAGAAGCCATATTATTGTAGCATCAGAAACTAATATCACGAAAACAACTGCCCTAGACTAATGTAAGTATTACATCACTATAAATACTGCCTTAGGCTATTGTACGGATTTTCAAGGCCGTATATTATTGTATTAGTCTAATGCTCATAGTTCTCAACCACTACTCAGTTAATAACACAGCCTAACAAATAACTCAAAATACAAAAGCATAATACTGTCCTGCAATAGATGCAGAAAAAAAAAACATAATCTGAACTAATAACCAAAAAATAGGATGGCATATACCGGAAAACGGATATGACGGTGTGCAAAGAGGGGAAGAAAGAAGCCACAGAGGGTGGCGGAAGAGCAGCTATAGGACTAAGGTTGGCCAGAGACAAGAGGGGAAATTGGTATGGAGGGAGAAAGAATTGACGAAAGGGGGTGGGGGGGGAAGAGGGGAAGTGGCAGGGAGAAGAGATATGGGGAAATGGACAGCAAGGGGAGAGAGAGGGAGAGAAAGAGAGAAAGAGAGAGAAATGGGCGGGGACACAAAGCCGCGACCGGTAACTCGGCCTAAGGTGTCTGTCTACTGTTACTCAGAGATGACACTCGTCGGGAACACTTTTTCAAAGTGCAATGTCCCTAAAAGCGTTACTTAACAATCAAGATACGTTAAAAACAAAGCCCATAAACCGATAAAAAACCTATAATTAAAACGCCTTCACCCTCTCCCCGGGTGCCAGCGCACATGAACCTTATGAATGAACCAGGCGCGCGTGCGCGCCAATCACGAAGGCGAACTCGGTAACTCACCCATTATTATCAGATGACAGTTGTTTTGGAGAGAAAACTTCTAACTGCGGATGACGGCGGCGGCGGCAAAAGGCAGGTTGTTTGTTGCTGTTTGCAGTTGTTGTTGTTGTTGCACTTCAGGTGAGTGAGCGAGAGAGGAAGAGAGGGAGAGAGACACACACACCAGACTTGCAGAACGAGGTTAACCACGTGAATGGCGAGACGGCGGAATCAAAAACTTATATATATATATTCTCCACCTCCAGATCCCAGCGGGAAACTTGAATGATGATGATAATAATAAAACCCTCTCGGTGGAATCTTGAAGTTCGCCACGAACACTGAACTAAATCTCTACATTTAAAAAAACGGCCATTTGAAAATGAGAAATGATAGCTAGAAGCGGCCGCCTCTCGAGTTGGGGGGTAAAGATAAAAAAATGAAAACCAGGAAAAGCGATGCCGTTTCAGTCGCACTTTATAGTACCACAGAGCGCCCGGGAAAGAAACGAGAGCAGGAGCGACGACGACCTCCACCACAGACGTTACACACCACACTGACTGTGGTTGGGGACTGGTGTCAGTGAGGGGGACCCCTCGAGCCTCGATTCCATCCCCACTCCCCTACCCACCCCAACTCTACTTCTTTCCCTCTTCTCAGGTCCCCTCTCTCTCTCTCTTACCCTTCTTCTCCTCTCTCTCCCCCCTTCCCTCTCTACTACTTTCCACCGCCACGCCCACTATCTCACACAACCCATTAATACCCATTACATGTTGCACCTCGCGTTGTGTAGCCGATACGGCGTATCACCTGCACAGGTGTGGAGGCGATTGGCGCACTGCATCATTTAGACCGAAGGGACTTCAAGGTCAAAGAACTTGACTGGGAGCATGCAGCGCTATAAATAATGGCACAGGAAAGGACATTTAGGGATTATACATGGAAAACAACATCACTGACTGAAAGCAGTAGCCTAGAGTCTATTGCTTGTATCACGACTAGGCCTAAGTTTCCGTTTTCCTTCTAAACCTGTATTTTTTTCCCCCGTTTTGACCTGGTTAAGGGTAAATATCTGTATCCACCTAAGACAATACTTAAGAAGGTACATTACTTTATTTGCAACAGTATTCCTCATAAAACAGATGTTAAATCATAGTACTAATCTACAACTGTCAGACTGCACAAGTCATTGTTAGGCTAACCTCAGCGATTCCAGGCCAAACCCTTTCCTTCATTCCAAAGCTCTGAAAGACTGATTCCCGTCGCCGTCAGATTAAGGGAAGAAATTCAAAGTAACGCCATTGAACTAGATGAGGGTCGAGTTATCTGATGGCTATTTTGAATGATAAAACAAGTAATGCTTCTACCATGCCTCTCCACTTTCATTGTTTATTAGTGCTTCTCAGTATTTCTCCTTGTATTTAGTGGTACTCATTAATTTGTCTATCTCCAATTTGTATTTTTTTCTCACATTCACCACGATCCTTACTGCCTTATTAGTAACCTATCAGCCAATACTGTTATTGATAAGGATTAGATTATGCTATGCCAGCATAGGTCCTTGAGCCTGGAACAGCAGCTAACAATCTTTCACTCAATAAAAACCGTCACTCTATCTGAGGGGAAACAAATTTGACGACTACTGGAGAGGCCACAAATGCCCTGTTATATGGGCCTCTTAAGATCATTATAAAGTGGTTCAGAGGAAACACTGATTCGTCTTTACAGGTAATAGCTAGGCCTAGTAAGGGAATATTTCTTAAAGGCAGGGAAACAGAAGGAATAAGATAAAACTGGAAAAAGCTGGACAGCAAGAGGGGAAAAACGAGCAACGAAAAAAATTACACGAGGTAAAGGAGAGGGAACTAATACCTACAGTGCTTCGTGAGAGGGCACATGTAGGTGATACTATTTCACGGGATACAGTCCATTGCCATGCTAAGTATAAGACTTACACCGTCATGCACAGTATAATAAAAAAAGGTCTTGCAATCGCCATACAGTGCAAAAGAGAACCTTTCTGTAAATGCAAAAAAGTAACAAAAAAGATTCTTCACCGCCATACAGAGAAGAAAACCAACCTTCTATTGCCATGTCATGTTATGTATACAAAGTATAGCTTCCCTTGCAATGTCCAGTATAAAAAGGGATATTTATCACTATCATGCAGTGTAAAATAAGGACCTTCCATTGCTATGGAAATTATATATAAAAAACTTTCCTATCATGCAATGTAAAAAGGACATTCCATTGCCATAGTGGTAAAATAAAAAGGGAAAAAAAGGTTCCAATGTCAAGAAATGAAGAAAAATAAGAACTTTTCCTTGCCATGCAAAATTGAAAAAAAAATAACGTTTTATTTACTACATACGTTGTGTAAATAAAGAACCCTCCAGTTCCTTGTAAATGACTTTTCATCGTCATGTAGTATAGTTATAAAAAAAATAAAAGACCCATACATTGTCATGCATACATATACACACAAACACAAAGACATAATATACACAAAAAATTATACACACACACACACATATATATATATATATATATATATATATATATATATATATATATATATATATACACAGTGGTACCTCGAGATACGAAATTAATCCGTTCCGAGGCGGCCTTCGTATCATGAGCTTTTCGCATCTTGGGCCACATTTTATATGTAAAATGGCTAATCCGTTATAAGCCCTCCAAAAACACCCCAGTAAATTTCATAATAAAGCTAAATTGACCTATAAACAATGAAATACTACAACAATTTGGACCATTCAATACCTAACTTAATACGTACTGTTAATATACCTGTAAATAAAGTGTATTAGTGTACAAGGCATACAAGAAATACTGTACGTACATACGTACATATGTAGTAAAATGTGGAAGCTTACCTTTCGAGTGAGGCTATCTCCGAAAGTGGCAACAGAGGAGAAGGACAAACGGCAGATACCTACGTACACTTAACTTTACAAAACATAAAAAAATATAAGGAAAACATACATAAACTAAACTTTACGAAACACATTAACAAAACTGTAACACTTAACTTTACAAAAAACTAAAAAAACCTTATATATATATTTTTTTTTTATTTTTTTTTTTATTTTAACATTTTTTTACTTTTTTATACTTTTTTTTTTTTTTTTTTTTACAAAATTTCAACTTCTTCACCACTTTCAACTTTCTGTTTTTTAGTATCACTTGGTTCTTCCTTTTTGCTTACTCCTGCTAATGCTAAAGGCCTCTATAAAAAATAACTATCCAAGGAAGATTGCTCCTGCCTACTTTTGACAATGTTCCTGAAACGACTCAGCAAACGTCATCGAACTGTGCAAGCATACGACCTGTGTAAGCCTTTTCAGGGTGTCTCTTTTCTACAAATGACTGCACCTTATGAAAAGCAGCTAGAACATCCTTAATTTCTGCCGCTGTCATAGGGTCGTCCTCCTCCTCCTCGCCGCTGCTAGAGAACTCCTCTTGAACGACGTTATGTTACATGGCCTCCAACTCCTTCAGGTTATCCGTCGTAAGCTCCTCTTGGTGCTCCTCGAGAAGGTCGTTGATGTCGTCCTCGTCGACAACCAGCCCCACGGACTTGCCGAGTGCAATGATCTCGTCAAGATCTGATTGCAAAAGAGTTTCAGGATCATCAACTGTTTCTGAATCTGCAGTACCAGCTTCGCCCACGTCGAATCCCTCGAAGTCTCGGGCAGATACGGCATCGGGCCAGAGTTTCCTCCATGAGGAATTCAAGGTTCGCCTCGAAACCTCCTGCCGAGCTTGGTCGATGAGTTGGATGCATATCACAACATCGAAATACTCCTTCCAAAATTCACGCAAGGTGAGGTTTGTGGCATCGGTGATGTCAAAACATCTCTTGAAAAGATGTTTCGTATACAGCTTCTTGAAGTTCGATATCACTTGCTGGTCCATGGGCTGGAGGAGAGGGGTGGTGTTAGGCGGAAGATAAAGAACCTTGATGAAGGAATACTCCTCTAGGATATCTTCCTCAAGGCCAGGAGGGTGAGCAGGGGCATTGTCCAACACCAGCAGGCATTTTAGAGGGAGGCGCTTCTCTTTCAAGAATTTCATCACTGTCGGGCCGAAACACATATTTACCCACTCCGTGAACAAAAGCCTCGTTACCCAGGCTTTCGCATTACCCCTCCACATCACTGGAAGCTTC
>NC_061095.1:16299530-16333796 GCF_015104395.2 Macrobrachium nipponense | reverse complement strand
CACTGGAAGCTTCTCCTTAAGCACTTGTGGGCCTTGAAGGCTCGAGGAGTTGGCAATGATAGACAAGTAGGGCTTCACCTTGCAATCCCCACTGGCGTTGGAACAAAGTGCGAGCGTAAGCCTGTCTTTCATAGGCTTATGCCCAGGTAGAGTCTTCTCTTCCTCCGTGATGTATGTCCAACAAGGCATTTTTTTCCAAAAAAGGCCAGTCTCATCACAGTTGAAGACTTGCTGAGAACTGTAGCCTTCTTTAATCATCATCTCGTTGAACGTCTTTTTAAAGGCTTCAGCTGCTTTCGTGTCCGAGCTGGCCGCCTCACCATGTAGCACCACCGAATGGATGCCAGTCCGTTTACGGAATTTCTCGAACCACCCATGCGAAGCCTTGAAGTCTGGGGTTGGCGTTGATGTCCCTTCTCCTCCGTCGTCTTCGGCCTGGGCAATCAAATCACCGAAAATAGCGCTGACCTTGTGGCAGATTGCAGTCTCCGTTATCGTATCGACAGCGATTTCTTTGTCTTTTATCCAGACAAGAAGAAGCCTTTCCATTTCATCGTGCACGTGGGTAGTCTTGCTGGACAAAATAGTGATGCCCTTGGAAGGTGTAGCTGCTTTGATGGCATCCTTCTGCTTAAGGATGGTGCCTATTGTTGACGGATTTCGGCCGTATTCCTTGGCGATCACACTCAATCGCATACCAGCTTCATACTTCTTGATAATCTCCATCTTCGTCTCCAAAGAGCGCATCCTCTTCTTTCTGTGGATTTCAAGTTTCTTGGGACCCATGACTACGTATATACTGTACGTCATTATGTTATGTAGTACGTATACGTATGGAGTAAAGTTCTCACACAACACGATAAAGTATACTACAACGAAATCACTAACGAATTTACATTAATAAACGAAATCGTTAGAACGAACGAATACCGTGTGCATACGATACAGATGATGCAGTGCAGTGGCCGAAGAAGCACGCCGCTACGTAGTAGATGCATGATGGGAGGGATGCTGACCAATAGGAGAGAAGGATCTCATGGCGGAGACTAGCATCAGGAACCAATGGGAGAGCGGGAGGATGGTGGTGAGTCTACTCAGTTGGCGGCGCGCAAGTTTCAAAATTGTTATCGGTGGTCCAGCCGAATCTCGGACTTTACAGCAACAACCTTTCGTATCTTGAGCAATTTTCATATGCAGAGCCGTAAAATTTTTCGTATTTGCTTTCGTATCTCGAGTTTTTCGTATGATGAGCCTTTCACATCTTGAGGTACCACTGCATATATATTATATATATATATATATATATATATATATATATATATATATATAATATATATATATATGTGTGTGTGTGTGTGTGTGTGTGTGTAAATATTAACATTTCACTTTCAATTGTAAAATGAGAAAAATTATACAATCATATGGTATATAACTTTATTTGTGCAAATGATAAATGCTATTCCAAAGACACTGAAACTGCCACTATAATACAAAAAGCTATTTAGAAAATTATACACACAGCACTTCAACAAGATGCGTCTTTGAATGTGTAAAGTGTAAACAACTTCCTTGTACAGTATCTTGTAAAAACGTCTAAAAACATCAACCGCGTTTACCGTAGCTGTCACAATACTCTTAGGTATCAATTTCCAATACCATAGATCGACAAACACCCTTAGCTTAAATCTACAGGAGATATCCTTAACCTTAACGTAATATCATTTGTTGTACATTCTGAATTAAAATTAAAAAAAGTCGTACGAGTATTACAGAGAGAGAGAGAGAGAGAGAGAGAGAGAGAGAGAGAGAGAGAGAGAGAGAGAGAGAGAGAGAGAGAGATATATATATATATATATATATATATATATATATATATATATATATATATATATATATATATATATATATATATATAGTCACACTGCCAGTTAGAAACGAATGCATGCATGCAATAAGCATCGTCTTTATAAATCTCACGTTCCATGAACATTGGAACTGAGCCAGTTTGCCCTAATGGCAAAGATACTTGACACTGCCAGTAGTTGAAAGGGGGAAAAAAGGAAAAAACAAAAAAACTCTGTAAATAAGAGTTCAAGGATACATTCCGCACTATGCCAGCCTTTTTAGCATTGCAGTTGTAACATTGCTACAGTTTCATAGTAGTAGTAGTAGTAGTAGTAGTAGTAGTAGAGTAGTAGTAGTAATAATAATAATAATAATAATAATAATAATAATATAATAATAATAATATAATAATGGTAATGACCAAAAAGCCTTCTGTAAAATAAAAATTCTTTTGTTTTAATGAATCTTCTGTATTATCAGAACTTTTAGAAGACAATATTCCCATTCTCAAAGATGGGTATCAATTGAGCTTTGCAAAGGAATACCCTTAAAAATCGACCCATGGACACAAATGCATATCTTTCAATTGACTAACACAGGGCTTTACCATTGTAAACCAATTACCTGTTTAACCCAGCTTAAGCAGGGACCAGGATAGAGGATGGGGAGTGGGAGGGAGGATGGTGTGGGGAGAGGGATTATTGATGTGCACTGGGGAAGACTCAGACGTCTTCAAAAGTTCTGAGGATGTTTACTAAGCCTGCAACATATCAAAGGAGGGTTAGTTTCCACTTTCCAATAACAATAATTACTGTAAGATACTGTTACTTCAGTTTATACTACTACTATTACTTTTCCAATAACAATAACTACTGTTAAATACTGTTACTTCAGTTTATACTACTACTATTACTACTACTACTACTTCTGGTAAAAAGAATAACAACGTTATCCTCGTTGTACAGATCAATTATAATCAAAATGTTGGTTATTGCTTCAAAGATTTAAGCTGCATGCTACTACATTAACTGGCAAAGTGCTATATTTACAATTCACTGAAGGATTGAGTTTTAAAAAAATACTTGATTACTCCCTCAATCACACGCAAATGATACTCAGCAACTTGACTGAAATCAGAGCTAGAAATCTAAAATTCAAATTCTTCAGATAAACACAGGTAGTATAGTTGTCCAACTCTGTCATACCGATCTGCATCTCAGAATATTTTCACCTATAATCAATCTGAAAAGCTTGACATTTTTAATAATAAATACTAATCATTATACGTTCAAGCATTAGGGTTGTGGAGAAACACCACCGTACTAGGTACAAACACAGGCAACTTGTATCGTAAAAGTAATCACACAGCGTCTTGAAAGGCACGAAGTTTTCAAAGCATAAATGCAAGTGGTCTAGCTTTTGTACTACAATCTCGTTTCAACGCTATATTCTACGATTTTATAGCTTGGGTGCGTTAAATACTTTGTAAGTGAGATTCACATAAAGTTAAAATATCTATATGCATGAAATGAACTCTTGGATGCGTTCAGGTTTGTGACAATATGAAAACCAGACGTATAAAGCCTTTTCCTGGCAATGTAATTGATTAAAGCACAATCTTAGATAACACTAGAATGTTCGAACTCTTATGAATATGTCCAGCACTCGTCAGTATCCCTTTTCTCTGTCAAGGAATCACTGCAACTTTCTTTTTTCTTTAACTGTGAAGTTATGTAATCCATCGAATTTCACTGATGTCTCAAAGAAATCAGTGCCGACGCAATCTGATGTTCTTTTTCCTTGCAAAGAATAAAAAATAAAGTCAGTCTGTTATTTCAATAGCATTCAGTTTTCTAAGCCGTTATCGAGGCTTCGTCTTTATAGAAATAAAAGCCATACACGCCACTGCTCTCCTCTTGGATAAATAAGAACCAAGATTCTTTAAAATTCTTTTACAGAAGTCAGTTACTTTAATTTTAAAAAAATAAAATCCATTATTTGACTGATCTTTCTCTTTAAAAAAATAAGTTCCACAACTCTTCCATATTCTTTCCGTTTTAAATAGCTTTGATTCGGTACTGTCCTTTCTCTTTCATAGAGAAATCAAAGAATTTATTGTCCAATTTATTTATTAAAAAATCCAAGACTCATCATTCTTGGAAAAATATCTTAATTACCACAGTTCTTTTTCATGGATTACAAATGTATATTTATATCTTGTCTTCTTTCTGTTAACACTTCACAGCTGTTACTGAAACCATAGATTTTATGACGTTACACGTTTTGTCGTTTAATATTTACTTCGTTCGCTGATGGTGACCCAGTGGTCTATGAAAACACATCAGTCAATAATAATATTGTTATTCATATCTATATCAACCAATCCACAATATTCTTTTTGCTCTGTACTTCTGAACACAATTCATCACACTTATTCCTTCTCTTAAAGTTTAGTTCTTTTTTCCGATTTTTTATTCTTTCCTTTTGACATAACACTTCAGTGTGTTCTATTTTTCTCCTCGAAGAAATACGTCCTGGCATGCCAGATCGGGGCATTGTCGTTGTAGGGGAAATACCCAGGGACGGGCAGTGTCGCGCTGAGGATGATGCCGACGGCGATGAGGACGAGGTACACCAACAGCGAGGCCCACCAGCAGTACTTCTCCCACTTCCTCTTCTCGAAATTCCTGAGAATGTAGGTCCCAACGGTCATACCAGCGATCGCGCCACCCAGATGTGCCGCGTGACCGGTCTGCAACGGAAAGGGGTTTATATTCCTTTTTGGGGCGTGATTGTTTTCCGAGGCGAATAACAATCACTTTGAGGGACTCTTATACTAAATGACATTTTTCACCTTCAGGAGGGATCTCCTACTGATAAGTCTTAGGCTAAATAGCATTCACCTTGAAGAGGGTCCTACTGATAGGAATCTTAGGCTGAATAGCATTCACCTCAAGGAGGGGCCTACTACTGACAGGACTCTTATGCTAAATGACATTTTCACCTTAAGGAGGGACCTCCTACTGATAGGTCTTAGGCTAAATAGCATTCGCCTTAAAGAGGGACCTACAACTGACTGGAGTCTTAAGCTAAATAGCATTCACCTTAAGGAAAGACCCAGTGATAGAATTCTTGTGCTAAAATAGCATTCGCCTTGAAGAGATGCCTCTCACTAACAGAAGTCTTATGCTAAATAGAATTCACCTCAGTGACAGAGGTGTTGTGCTAAAATCGCATTCACCTTGAAGAGGGTCCTACTGATAGGAATCTCAGGCTAAACAGCGTTCACCTTGAATAGGGGCCTCCCACTGACAGGAGTCTTATGCTAAATAGAATTCACATTAGTAACAGAAGTCTTGTGCTAAAATAGCATTCACCTTGAAGAGGGTCCTACTGATAGGAAATTTGGGCTAAATAGCATTCACTTTGACTGACAGGAGTCTTAAGCTAAATAGCATTCATCTTAAGGTGTTTTTACGTTGCAATAGAACCATCGGTTATTCAGCAACGGGGCCAACGACTTCACGTGACTTCCGAACCACGTCGAGAGTGAACTTCTATCACCAGAAATACACATCTCTCACTCCTCAATGGAATGGCCGGGAATCGAACCCGCGACCACCGAGGTGAGAAGCAAACACCAAACCAACCACACCACTGAGGCGCCAGCATTCATCTTAAGGGACCTAGTGACAGGAGTCTTGTTTCTCCAGGTAGCAATCGAGACTTGATCTGGTCAGATGTACCCTTCTTCACCTTAAAAGATAAATAGAAAAGATGGGCTGTCCACTGACGATGTTCCTATACTCTTGCCTCTTCCTCTTCTTGCAAAGACCTACTAGATCGATTCAGGCAAATGTGCCCTTCTCCAACTCTTCCCCGATATGCAACATTACTGAGGCATTTGTAAAATACACATTCTAGAACTCTATGCTGATATACAAACCTCTTTTAATGTGTTCTTATCGTCTTTCTTAGCTTTCTTCATCGCCCAAGTTTTTACAGTAGTAGACCTCTTATGGAAAAGAAATGCATGCACAATTCGTTTTCTAAATAATGAGAATACACAAAAATCCTGACACAATATTTTTTCCCTGAAGCCGGGAAGGTGATTATAATTGCAATTTTCTCTGAAACACGATGGAGGCAAGACAAGAATTAGTCTTCTGGGAAGGAGGCCATATTTTTCTCCCCTTCTACGCGTAAGATGACGTGAGAACTACTGGAACTTGGCAGGAAATATTCTTCTTTAATTCGAATGCCTTCTTTGGCTACTGATATAATCTTCTCGGCTTATTTCTTGGACTTTTCATCTAACTCAAATATCCCAACAAATCACAAACGAAAAATAGGGCTCACCATCATATTACTGCTTCAGTCAAAACTTTATTTTGTACATAAAATCGACTTGCCTCTAGAAAATATGAGGCACTCATTCCTAAAAATACATTTATTAAGTCATCCTCACTGTGAGGGCTAAGTCTTACAAGAGTTACTACTAACTAAAGTTCTAAAGATATATTTACTAATTCACCCTCACTAGTGAGGAAACTCCAGTTCCTACAAGAGTAACCTCACCTTTGTCTTATTCCCATTGAAGTAAATGTCCCACACGGCGAAACCCACGTCGCTGAAGCTCAGCACGATGATGACCACCAGCTGAAGCCACCGGAATTCCATCTGGGACCAGTTCTAAAGAGAGAGAGAGAGAAAAAAAAGTTTCATCACTCAAAAAAAAAAGTAAGTTTCATCAATCTTTGTCATTTCTTTTTGAGGGGTGTGTGTGTGTGTATGCGTGGATTGTTGACTTTAAATAGACGATCCTTCTTCTTTTAAGGGAATTATTGATTTAAAATATAGGATTGAAAGTTAAAATAAAAATATATATAATTTTTTTTTTTCATCACTTTGTCTTTTTTTTTTTTGGGGGGGGGGGAGGGGGGGGGTGATTATTGATTTCAAATTTAAGATTCTTCTCCTTCTTTTTAAGGGAATTATTGATTTAAAATATAGGATTGCAAGTTTAATATAAAAATAAAAAATAAAACATTTTTCATCACTTTGGTGGGGTGGGGGTGGGGTGGATTACTGATTCTAAATATAATATTCTTCTCCTTCTTTTTAAGGTAATTATCGATTTAAAATATAAGATAAAAAATAAAACATTTTTCGTCACTTGTCTTTCTTTTTTTGTGTGTGGGGGGGGGGGGGGAGATTATTGATTTCAAATTTAAGATTCTTCTTCTTTTTAAGGGAACTATTGATTTAAAATATAAGATTGCAAGTTAATAATAAAAAAAAATATATAAAAACATTTTTCATCACTTTGTCTTTTCTTTGGGGGTGGTGGGGGCGGATTATTGATTTCAAATTTAAGATTCTTCTCCTTTTTAAGGGAACTATTGGTTTCAAATATAAGATTGTAAGTTAAAAATAAAAAATATATATATATATACAAAAAAAAAAAACATTTTTCATCACTTTGTCTTTTCATTGGGGGTAGTGTGTGGAATATTGGTTTTAATATAAGATTCTTCTCCTTCTTCTTAAGGGATCTATTTATTTAAAATATAGGATTGCAAGTTAAAATTTTAAAAAAGTATATATAAAATTTTTTTTTTATCACTTTGTCTTTTCTTTGAGGGAGGGGGGACCGGGGTTGGATTACTGATTTTAGATATTGAGATTCTTCTCCTTCTTTTTAAGGGAACTATTGATTTAAAATACAAGACGGCAAGATAACAACCCAGTGAAAAATGCAGTCGATGCTTTAATTCGACATGAAAAAATAAAAAACAAAACACTCGAATAGCCAATTATACTATCTATATAAACCTTACCATCAGCATGTTCCCCAAGTGGGCGTATTCCACGGAGAAGACGCCCGCAGACGCTCCGGCCAGGTACGAATCAGGGTCCGAGATGGACTGGGCCAAGGCGCCGAACAGCACACCTGACAGGTAGATGGTACCAATCCTCCACCAGCCGTGCACCACCTCCAAGATGATGCCCAGGACAAACTGGACCACGAGGTTGTTGATGAGGTGCATGTACCTGGAAAAGGGGAGCTGGTTACATGAGTCGAATTGAATTTAGGCCAAAGGCCAGGCACTGGGACGTATGAGGTCATTCAGCATTGAAACGGAAATTGACAGTAATAGGTTTGAAAGGTGTAACAGGAGGAAAACCTCAAAGCAGTTGCACTATGAATCAATTATTAGGAGAGGGTAGAAAGTAAGATGAAGAAAGAGAATATGAAAGGAGTTACAGTAATAGGAACGAAAGTGATTGCAAAGAACCTTAAATAATGCCTACATTGCACCGCATGAGGTCCACTGACGGCGCTAACCCACTATGGTGAGGATCTGGTTAAAAGCCAGGGTGAAAAATTGGTATTGTACTAATTATAACGATACAGACCAAGGTAATTTATCACTGATACCTGTTTAGCGAATCGAAATTGCAGTAATACCCACAAAAGCTATATTGGATGGCTAAAAAAAAAAAAATAAAGTTCCTTGTCGGACGAGTCAGTTACGTGCTCGACTACCGATCTGGTGGTCCGGGTTCGATTCCCCGCATTTCTGGTGATAGAAATTCATTTCTCGATGAGGTTCGGACCCCACAATGAGCTGCAGGTCCCGTTGCTAAGTACAATTGGTCCCTGGCCACGTTAAAATATCTAATCCTTCGGGCCAGCCCTGGGAGAGCTGTTAATCAGCTCAGTGGTCTGGTAAAACTAAGATATAATTTCAACTATATTTCAAATTATTAAAATTGTAGGTATTAACTGAAATACTGGTACTGTACTGATGACATCAATATAGACCAAGGTATTTGATAGTGTTCTGAAACCCATTTTAATGCTAAATCACTCGTTGATCTTTATAAACACTGCCAGAAAAGAACATGGCGTTTTTAAAACTCGCCCTTGGACCAGACAATTCGTTTTCTAGATAAAAACATCATCAGTAAGGCAACTGCAGTGGTCTGAAAAATATGATTTTAGTCAGGATCATATTAGCATGAAAAATCTGAAGAAGCTTTTGAAACGAATTTTATTGAAAGTTATTTTTCTCCAAATCAGTATAATCACTTCAGTTGCTTAATTCTCCAGTGGACATTCGTGAAGAACTGATCATCCAGTAAACGGTAAGTAGATACATGGCTAAATATAAGGTTTGAAGAATGGAACTCTATGTGACCCACAGTAAAAACAAGAAACGGATAAATAGCTAATTTGTATTTATGTGCAACTTCCACTGGTATTTTTCCGGTCCAGTCATTTCATTTCTTTGTTAAAGTTGGCTTATTCATTTCTTTGCGAAAGTTGGCTTATCAGCTTTCACGGACCTGCGTGGCTTATTCCATTCATTCGCAAACGTCATGAATAATAATTACTATAATAGTGCCCCCAACAATGGTGTCCAAAGGTTGGGGAAGGTTTACTATGATGTCGCACCAAAGGGCTAGGAAAGGTTACAATGGTGTCCCAAAGGCTAGAGGGGTAAGGTTACAATGGTGTCCAAAGACTAGGGAAGGTTACCCAATGGGTCCAAAAAGCGGGGGAAGGTTACAATTGTGTCCAAAGGCTGGGGAAGGTTAAAATGGTGGCAAAGGCTGGGGAAGTTACAATGTTGTGCAAAAGCTGGGGAAAGAAGGTACAATTGTGTCCAAAAGTGGGGAAGTGACAACCTGTGTCCAAAGGATGGGATAGGTTACAATGGTGTCCAAAGGCTGGGGAAGGTTACAATTGTGTCCAAAAGGCGGGGAAGGTTACAAGTGTCCCAAAGGCTGGGGAAGGTACAATTGTGTCCAAAGGGTGGGGAAGGGACAATTGTGTCCAAAGGCTGGGGAAAGGTTAAAATTGTGGGTCAAAGGCTGTGGGAAGAGTTACCAATGGTGTCCAAAGGCTGATGGGAAAGTGGTAAGTAATGTTACAATGGTGTCCAAGGCTGGAAGGTTACAATGGTGTCCAAAGGTGGGGAAGGTTACAATTGTGTCCAAAGGCTCGGGGAAGGTTACAATTGTGTCAAAGCGGGGAAGGTTTAAATAGTGTCCAAAGGCTGGGGAAGTTACAATGGTGTCCAAAGGCTGGGGAAGGGTACAATGGTGTACAAAGGTGGGGAAGGTTACAATGGTGTCAAAGGCTGGGGGAAGTTTACATTGGTCCAAAGGCTAGGGGAAGGTACAATTGTGTCCCAAAGGCTGGGGAAGGTTACAATGGTGTCCAAAGGCTGGGGAAGGTTACAATGGTGTCCAAAGGCTGGGGAAGGTTACAATTGTGTCCAAAGGCTGGGGAAGGTTACAATGGTGTCCAAGGCTGGGGAGGTTACAATGGTGTCAAGGCTGGGGAAGGGTCCAATGGTGTCCAAAGGCTGGGGAAGGTTACAATGGGTCAAAGGCTGGGGGAAGGTTACAAATGGTGTCCAAAGGCTGGGGAAGGTTACAATGGTGCTCCAAAGGCTGGGAAGGGTTACAATTGTGTCAAAGGCTGGGGGGGAAGGTTACAATGTGTCCAAAGGCTGGCGAAGGTTTAAATGGTGTCCAAAAGGCTGGGGAAGGTTACAATTGGTGTCCAAAGGCTGGGGAAGGTTACAAAATGGTGTCCAAAGGCTGGGGAAGGTTACAATGGTCTCCAAGGATGGGAAGGTTACAATGGTGTCCAAAAGGCTGGGGAAGGTTACATGGTTTTGTCCAAAGGGCTGGGGAAGGGTTACAATGGTGGTTCCAAAGGCTGGGGAAGGTTAACAATGGTGTCCAAAGGCTGGGGAAGGTTACAATTGGTTGTCCAAGGCTGGGGAAGTGGGGTTACAATGGTGGTTCAAAAGGCTGAGGAAGGTTACAAGTGTTCCAAAGGCCTGGGGGAAAGGTTACAATGGGGGTATCACGGCTGGGGAAGTTACAAAACTTGGTGTCCAAAGGCTGGGGAAGGGGGTTACAATGGTGGTTCCAAAGGCTGGGGAATTGTTTACAATGGGTCCAAAGGCTGGGGAAGGTTAACAATGGTGTCCAAAGGCTTGGGGAAGGTTCAAGGGGGTCCAAAGGCTTGGGAAGGTTACAAGGGTCAAAAGGCTTGGGGAAAGGTTACCAAGGTGTTCCAAAGGCTGGGGAAGGTTACCAATGGTGTCCAAAGGGCTGGGGAATGGTTACAATTTGGGTGTCCAAAGGCTGGGGAAGGTTACAATGTTGTCCAAAGGCTGGGAGGGGGGTACAATGGGTCCAAGGCTTGGGGAAGGTTTTTACAATGTATCGAAAGCATTAGGCGGGGAAGGTTACAATTGTTGTCCAAAGCGGGGAAAGGTTACAAATTGTGGTCCAAAGCTGGGGAAGGGTTTACAATGGTGTCAAAGGGCTGGGAAGGTTACCAATGGTGTCCAAAGGCTGGGGACAGGGGAAGGTTACAAATGGTGTCCAAAGGCTGGGGGCAAGGTTACAATGTGGTCCAACAGGGGAATGAGGAAGGTTACAATGGGATGTCCAAAGGCTGGGAAGGTTACAATGGTGTCCAAGGCTGGGGCGGGAAGGTTACAATGGTATCCAAAGGCTGGGGAAGGTTACAATTGTGTTCCAAGGCTGGGGAAGTTACCAATTGGTGTCCAAAGGGCTTCTGGGGAAGGTTACAATGGTGTTCAAAAGGCTGGGGAAGGTTACCAAATGGTGTCAAAGGCTGGGGAAAGGGTTACAAATTGTGGTTCAAAGGCCTGGGGAAGGTTTTAATGGTGTCCAAAGGCTGGGAAGGTTACAATTGGTGTCCAAAGGCTGGGGAAAGGTTTACAAGGTGTTCCAAGGCTGGGGAAGGTTACCAAATTGTGGTCACACAAGGCTGGGGAAGGGTTTACAATTGTGGTTCCAAAGCTGGGGAAAGGTTACAATGGTTGTCCAAAAGGCCTGGGGAAGGTTACAATTGTGGGGGTCAAAGGCTTGGGGACCGGTTATAATGGCTTTCCAAAGGCTGGGGAAGGTTACAATGGTGTCCCGAAAGGCTGGGGAAAGGTTACCAATGGTGTCCAAAGGCTGGGGAAGGTTACAAGTGTGTCAGAAGGCTGGGAAAGGTTACAATGGTGCCCAAAGGCTGGGGCAAGGTTTACAATGGGTGTCCAAAAGGCTTGGGGAAGGTTACAATTATTGTCAAAGGCGGCGGGGAAGGTTACCAATGTGTCCCAAAGGCTGGGGAAGGTTACAATGGTGTCCCCCAAAAGGCCTGGGGAAGGGGTAACAATGGTGGTCAAAGTTGGGGAAGGTTACAATGTCCAACGGCTGGGGCGGGAAGGTTTACCAATGGTGTCCAAAGGCTGGGGAAGGTTAAATTGTGTCCAAAGGCTGGGGAACGCGGTTTTAATGGTGTCCAAAGGCTGGGGAAAGGTTACCAATGGTGTCCAAAGGCTGGGGAAGGTTTACAATGGTATCCAAAGGTGGGGGAAGGTTACAATTGTGTCCAAAGGCTGGGGAAGGGTTACAATTGGTGGTTAATCCCCAAAAGGCTGGGAAGGTTACAATGGTGGTTCCAACCAAGGCTGGGGAAGGTTACAATTGGTGTTCCAAAGGCGGCTGGAAAGGTTATTAATTGGCTCCAAAGGCTGGGGAAGGTTACATGGTGTCCAAAGGCTGGGGAAGGTTTACAATGGGGTCCAAAAGGCTGGCGGGAAGGTTACAATTGGTGTCAAAGGCTGGGGAAGGTTACAATTGGTGCCAAGGCTGGGGAAGGTTTACAATGGTGTCCAAAGGCTGGGAAGAAGGTTAACAATGGTGGTCAAAGGCTTGGGTGAAAGGGTTACAATTTGTTGTCCAAAGGCTGGGGAAGGTTACAATGGTGTCCAAAGGCTGGGGAAGGTTACAATGGTGTCCAAAGGCTGGGAAGGTTTACAATTGGTTCCTCCAAAGGGCTGGGGAAGGTTACAATGGGTCCAAAGGGCTGGGGAAGGTACAATGGTTGTCCAAAAGGCTGGGGAAGGTTACAATTGTAAGGTAACAAATGGTTGTTTCAAAGGTGGGGAAACGGTTACAATGGTGTCCAAAGGCTGGAAGGGGAAGGTTTACAATGGTGTCCAAAAGGGGCGGGGAAGTTCTAACAAATGGTTGTCCAAAGGCCGGGGGAAGGTTACAATTGGTGTCCAAAAGGCTGGGGAGGGTTAACAAATGGTTTATCAAAGGCTGGGGAAGGTTACAATTGTGTCCAAAGGCTGGGGAAGGTTTACAATGGTGTCCAAGGCCTGGGGAAGGTCTTACAAAATGGTATCAAAGGCTGGGGAAGGTACAATGGTGTCCAAAGGCTGGGGAAGGTTACAATGGTGTCCAAAGGCAAAGGCTGGGGGAAGGTGGTTACAATGGTGTCCAAAGGCTGGGGAAGGTACAATGGTGTCCAAAGGCTGGGGAAGGCTTACAATTGTGTTCAAAGACTGGGGAAGGTTACAATTGTTGTCAAAGGCTGGAAGGGAAGGTTGCAATGTTGTCCAAAGGCTGGGGAAGGTTACAAATGGTGTCAAATGATTGGGGAAGGTTACAATTGTGTCAAAGGCTGGGGGAAGGTGTTACAATTGTGTAACAAAGGGCTGGACTGGGAAGGTACAATGTGAATCCAAAGGCTGGGGAAGGTTACAATTGTGGTCAAAGGCTGGGGAAGGTTACAATTGTGTCAAAGGGCTGGCGGGGAAGGTTTACAATTGTGTAAAGGCTGGGGAAGGTTACAATGGTGTCCAAAGGCTGGGGAAGGTTTTACAATGTGTCCAAAGGGCTGGGGAAGGGTTACAATGGTGTCCAAAGGCTGGGGAAGGTTACAATTGTGTCCAAAGGCTGGGGAAGGGTTACAATGGTGTCCAAAGGCTGGGGAAGGTTACATTGTGTCAAAGGCTGGGGAAGGTTACAATGGTGTCAAAAGGCTGGGAAGGAAGGTTACAATGGGGTCCAAAAGGCTGGGGAAGGGTTACAATGGTGTTTATTCAAAGTGGGGAAGGTTACAATGGTGTCAAAGGCTGGGAAGTTTACAATGGTGTCAAAGGCTGGGGAAGTTTTACAATGGTGTCCAAAGGCTGGGGAAGGTTACAATGGTGTCAAAGGCTGGGGAAGGTTACAATGGTGTCAAAGGCTGGGGAAGGTTACAATGGTGTCCAAAGGCTGGGGAAGGTTACAATGGTGTCCAAAGGCGGGGGAAGGGTTTACAATTGGTGTGTCCCAAAGGCTGGGGAAGGTTACAATGTGTCCAAAGGCCTGGGGCGGGTGGGGAAGGTTACAATTGTGTCCAAAGGCTGGGGAAGGTTACAATGGTGTCCAAAGGCTGGGGAAGGTTATTCAAATGGTTACGTCCAAGGCTGGGGAAGGTTACAAGGTGGGTCAAAGGCTGGGGAAGGTCCACAATTGTGTCCAAAGGCTGGGGAATGGGGAAGGTTACAATGGTGTCAAAGGACTGGGGAAGGTTACATGGTGTCCAAAGGCTGGGGAAGGTTACAATGGTGTCCCAAAGGTGGGGAAGGTTACAATTGGTGTCAAAGGCTGGGGAAGGTTACAATTGGTGTCAAAGGGGGATGGGGGAAGGTTACAATGGTGTCCAAAGGAATGGGGAAGGTTTACAAATTGTGTCAATTAAGACTGGGGAAGGTTACAATTTTGTCAAAGGCTGGGGGAAAGGTTGCAATTGTGTCCAAAAGGCTGGGGAAGGTTACAATGGTGTCCCCAAATGCTGGGGAAGTTACAATGGTGTCAAAGGCTGGGAAGGTTACAATTGTGTACCAAAAAGGTCTGGGGGAAGGTTACAATGGTGTCCAAAGGCTGGGGAAGGTTACAATTGTGTCAAAGGCTGGGGAAGGTTACAATTGTGTCAAAGGCTGGGGAAGGTTACAATTGTGTCCAAAGGCTGGGGAAGGTTACAATTGTGTCAAAGGCTGGGGAAGGTTACAATGTGTCCAAAGGTGGGGAAGGTACAATGGTGTCCAAAGGCTGGGGAAGGTTACAATGGTGGTCAAAGGGATGCGAAGGTTACAATGGTGTCCAAACACTAGGGAAAGGTTAAGGGTTACAATGTGTCCAAAGGCTGGGGAAGGAAGGTTACAATCGTGTCCAAAGGCTGGGGAAGAAGGTTACAATGTGTCCAAAGGCTGGGGAAGGTTTACAATTGTGTCCAAAGGCTGGGGAAGGTTACAATTGTGTCAAAGGCTGGGAGGGGAAGGTTACAATGTGGTGTCCAAAAGGCTGGGAAGGTACAATGGTGTCCAAAAGGGCTGGGGGAAGGTTACAATGGTGTCCAGGGAAGGCGGGGAAGGTTGGGGACAATGGTGTCCAAAAGGCTGGGGAAGGTTACAATGGTGTCCAAAAGGAAATGGGGAAGGTTACAATGGTGTCCAAACACTAGGGTTAAGGTTACAATGTGTCCAAAGGCTGGGGAAGGTTACAATTGGTGTCTCCAAAAGGCTGGGGAAGGTTACAATGGTGTGGCCAAAGGCCTGGGGGGAAGGTTACAATTGGTGTCCAAACAAGGGGAAACGGTACAATTGTGTCCAAAGGCTGGGAAGGTTAACAATTGGTGTCCAAAGGCTGGGGAAGGTTTACAAATGGTGTCAAAGCTAGGGGAAGTTACAATGGTGTCCAAAGGTGGGGAAGGTTACAATGGTGTCCAAACTCTAGGGGAAGGTTACAATTGGTGGGTTTCCAAAGGCTGGGGAAGGTTACAATTGGTGTCCAAACTACTAGGGAAGGTTACAAATGGTGTCCAAAGGCTGGGGAAGTTACAATGGTGTCCAAACCAAACAAGGGGCAAAGGTGGGGAAGGTTACAATTCGGTGTCAAAGGCTGGGAAGGTTACAATGGTGTCCAAAGGTGGGGAAGGTGACAATTGTGTCCAAAGGGCGGGGAAGGTTACAATGGTGTCCAAGGTGGGAAGGTTACAAATGGGTCCAAAGGTTGGGGAAAAGGTTGCAATAAAGTCTGGGGAAGGTTACAATGTGTCCAAAGGCTGGGGAAGGTTACAATGGTGTCCAAAGGTGGGGAAGGTTACAATGGTGCCAAAGGCGGGGAAGGTTACCAAATGGTGTCCAAACACTAGGGAAGGTTACAATTGTGTCCAAAGGCTAGGGAAGGTTACAATGGTGTCCAAAGGCTGGGGAAGGTTACAATGGTGTCCAAAGGCTAGGGAAGGTTACAATGGTGTCCAAGGCAGGGAAGGTACAATGGTGTCCAAAGGGGGAAGGTTACAATGTCCAAAAAGGTGGGGAAGGTTACAATTGTGCCAAAGGTGGGGAAGGTTACATGTGTCAAAGGCGGGGAAGGTTACAATTGTGTCCAAGGGCGGGAAGGTTACAATGGTGTCCAAAGGCTAGGGAAGGTTACAATGGTGTCAAAGGCTAGGGAAGGTTAATGGTGTCCAAAGGTGGGGAAGGTTACAATGGTGTCCAAAGGCTAGGGAAGGTACAATGTCTAAAGGCTAGGGAAGGTTAATGGTGTCAAAGGCTAGGAAGGTAAGGTGCCAAAGGCTGGGGAAGGTTACAATGGTGTCAAAGGCTAGGAAGGGTACAATGTCCAAAGGCTAGGGAAGGTTACAATTGTGTCCAAAGGCTGGGGAAGGTACCAATTGTGCCAAAGGTGGGGAAGGTTACAATTGTGTCCAAAGGCTGGGGAAGGTTACAATTGTGTCCAAAGGCTGGGGAAGGTTACAATGGTGTCCAAAGGCTGGGGAAGGTTACAATTGTGTCCAAAGGCTGGGGAAGGTTACATTCGCTGATGTCCAGTTACCAGAAGTAGTTACACTAGGTGAGCTAATTCTGCCAGTTGCTCCAAATGGTGTGTTCCCATTAAACACAGTCGCACCTTCCTATACTACCTACAAGTTCAATTTGGCTTGGTGTCTTTATATTTCAAGCAACGTAACCCGGAAAATGGCTATGGATTTTTTTTCAAATTTGTATCCTAATTCTGTAATGGAACCATATCCATACAAATTCCTTTGGAAATACAACAGCACTAACTTGAATAAGTAACGTTATTCAACGAAAATAAGCAAAAGAAGCAAGTGAGGGAAAAAAAATTAAATTACTTGTTTCTAAAGTCACCCTTCCAAATATTGACAGTTTTCTGTTGAGTTATAAGTCGATACTAATAGAAAACGGATCCTTAATAACAATGTAAACTAAACTAAACGGAATTATTGGCCACAAGACCAATAGTTTTACTCGTGAGGTTTGTGTAGCGTTGTTTATATTTAATCATATCAGAAGTCATGGTAAGATGTGATTCTCAAGTACAATTACACTACATCGGCTAATAGGAAATGTAGATTAATTCCTTCATCTATCAAGGGCCATAAAAATAAAATTAGGATACCAAGAAGATGCATGTTATTTTAACAGTAGGTACAGCTTTGCACCGTCTTTACATCTGCAGGATACGACACTAAAAATATGAGACAAAATTTATGCCGTATAATTGATACCGAATTGAAATTTATGTATACAACGGCCTTAGACATTTTTACTTGTCTTTCACATAAATATGAAGGAATATATGTCAATTCTACACTCCAATAAAAAAATAAAACTATAAACCATGAAATCCTTAAATGTGTGAAGACTTTGCTTTCCTAGCCCAGACCAACATCTCATATAACAGACCATCGAATTTATTCCACTTTATATATTTTTTTTTCCAGAGATTAAGAATTCGATTCCATAACAGCAAGCATATATATATACGTGTTACACTCACCCAGAATGGATCAAGGCATACGATAGGTACCTCCAGCATTCATAACGTCTTTTTGGGTTGTAGATAAGAGGTGAATAGATAGGAGCTGGTCCAGCAGCCTCCATTTTCTCTCCCATGTCAACCATGTAGTAGACGAAGACGCCCGTCTGCAATTGGTGGAAACTTACTACATACTTACTCTGCAAGACTGGACTGTGAACTAAACTTAGTCCGAGGGTGTTCAAAGGTGATTATGTACTAAACAAACAGAAATCTGATTATGTGAAGGGTGTAGAAAGTACTATACCTTATGTACAATTAACATGGCATGACTATTTATAGAATAGTTGTACGAATAATTTTGGTCTCCTGAGACTATAATCTCTAAAACAATCCATCTCACTATCAACGGAATAAAGACCGATGCATCTCAGAACAGAAAGACGAATCTATTCATTTTCAATTTGTCAAAATGTCGTCAAATGCAAAAACACAACAAACAGAGGAAAAACGTCAAGTAATCTTACCTCTACAAAGGTCGCGAGGACCATGAAGAAAGGAGGCGGGCAACAGGAGTAATTCTGAAAGTAGGTCCTCTTCTCGACCGTTCTCTCATTTCTAGGGATTATTGTCATCGCAGCTCTGCTGAACGTATCTCGTCCTCTGGAACGTGTCGACGCAGCTTCTGCCTGGTGTAAAGACGGCAAAGAACGTATGCATATAAGAATGTTTATTTTCTTTAATTCTAATTCTACAACAATAGTTTTAAAAAGCATTGTAGTTTTGGTATAGGGTCTTTATCATGCTTAAATTCTGAACGTAATTTAGAAAGGCAAAATATATACAAAATGGAAGGCCCCTTCTTTGCCATATAAAAACCTTAGTAACTACAGATGATCGCAACCTTAAGTGTTTCAAGAATGCGAGCAGAGGACACGTAAAATATTAGAATTTGGTATCCAAAGCGCAACTGGTTAAATTGCATGCGATTACTAGAAAATACTTTGAGATCAGGCGTCACATCACATAGCACCTATAGACCAGGTCTTCCTAAAGCAGTGCCCCAGTACCCCGAGGGGTTATCAAAAAAAGACATCCTGAAAAATATTGAATTAAGGGGGTCCCCTCGATACAAACCGTGGTGTGGGCTCAAAATTTACCATCTTTAGGTTTCCCCATTGCTTACCAAATATCTATATATGATTTCAAAAAAAAAAAAAAGTCCATACCAATTCAGGCTGTTTTGTTTATAAAGGCCGTCCCGTTTTGCCCCCTGGTGCTGAAAAATTAAAAGCTAAAAGTTGGGAGTAACAGGTTGATATTGGAGAGGGATTATCACGTTGCCTTGGAGTTGAACTTTGAGGTATCTGGACTGAAAAGCTTCAGGATCCACTGCTATAGACAATAATATTTTAATTTGACATATATTTCGACCAACTTACGAACTTCATATGAAAACTTTGGGGTATCTGGACTGAAAAAAACTTCAGGAACCACTGCTATAGGCAATAATCTTTTCATTTAACACATATTTCGACCAACTTACGAACTTCATATGAAACCTTTGGGGTATCGAGACTGAAAAACTTCAGGAACCACTGCTACAGACAATAATCTTTCCACTAACATACATTTCGACCAACTTACGAACTTCATGTACTCGTCGTAATCCAGATACCCGTCCTCGTTCTCGTCCGCCTTCCGGAGCAACTCGATGACCAGGGCGTTGGGGATCCTGTTGGACTCGTCCGTCATCAGCAGGGACTCCTTCACCTGCTGCATGGGTATCTTCTTGTCCTTCCTGACGTCCTGACGGTTCCAGAAGTCGTGAGCCTTGACTAGGATCCACTTGGGGATAGGGCTCATCTGCCGAGTGGATTACGTGACGGATTAATAAGCATAAACAACGCAGGATAAAACCTAATAAGTGACAAGAAGTTATTTAAAATCACCACACCAGCATAGGTGAATTACTGGATAAGGAATAAAGTAATAAAAGAAATAATAGAAACAAAAAGTAGGTGCTTTCAATGAGAGAAAGGAAATACACACGTCTAGGTGATAAAAAGAAAAATAAAATAATGATCATATGGAATATGTTAAGAGGAAAACGATAATATCATCTACAATAATAAAATAGAACAGAATACAGAATTCAGACCACAGGCCAAGCGCTGGGACCTGTAAGGTCTTTCAGTACTGAAACGGAAATTGAGTAAAGAAGGTTTTAAAGGTGTAACACGGGGAAAAAAACCTCGCAATTGCACTATGAAACAATTGTTAGGAAAGGGAGGAAATTAAGACGGAAGAAAGAGAATATGAACGGAGATACAGTAAAAGGAATAAAATGTGTTACAGCTTGGGGCAGAAGGGACGCTGCAAAGGACCTTAAGTAATGCCTACAGTGCAACGCATGAGGTGCACTGACGACACTACCGGGAAGAAGTCAAAATCAGTAACATGAAGGCGTTTCAAATCATCACACACGGATTGGTGAATTGCTGGATATGGAATAAAATAAATGAAAAAAATTAAAAAGTGCTTAAAATGAGAAAAAGTGCATGAACACATCTAGGTGATCGGAAGAAATATAAATATAATTTTGGATAAAACTTAAAGGGATTAAGTAGCAAAGAAACAAATTATCATAATATTAGGAAACATGTAAACGCGTTTCCTAATATCAAATTAATTTCAACAGCCTTCATGATTAACTAGTAGAATACTGTACTTTGAGGATTAAATTTATTCGATGGATTTGCTATACTACCTTAGACAAAAAATGAGTGAAAAGTGTATATTTTACATCTGACACTATTTTGTAATAATATAAACACAATACTGTCAATGACAATATAGGTTTTGCCCTGTGTTTTTTTTTAACAAGTTTCAATCTCATTTTGTTTCGTTTAGATATTTCTAGCAAGACAAGGAAATAATGAATTAAAAGTGTATATTAGTTCGTAATAATATATTCCCAAGAACTATCAATAACTATGTAGGTTTTGCCTTGTTTTTTTTTAACAAGTTTTAATATTTTTTTATCTTTTATAATCAAACATGACGTGACCCTATTACTTAGGAAAAAAGTCATGTCACATTCGCAAGTGTCAATATTTTTCGTTTCTTTCAGACATTCTATTGTGATCATCAAGCATTGTACGTGTCCTTACTCAAGAAAAAAAGTTATTTCGCATTCAAATAGCCACAAATGCAAACATTAAAAAGTCACAGACCTAGCGTGCGTGTAAGTGCAGGCCATACTCACTTCACCCACCGATTCCATAGGCTCGATTCGCGCCATGTTGAATGACTTTGCAGACGTCCCGGGAGGGGTCACTGCATGAATACTATTCTCCAAGTTCCAGTCACTTTCCGTTAAGACGAAGAGACGGAGAGACATCCTTAGTTGCCAAAGGGGACGGAAAAGGGATTCTTCTTGGATGATGTCCTTTTTAGTGGAGCGGGGATTAATAAAGGTGGTTTTGTCTCTTGCAGTTCAAGATGAAATTATTTTCACATTAAATATTTCATTGTAGTCTTCATATTACACTATTTTTTTCCAAATGCTTCCCAGTCTTTTATTGAAAGTGCTGTGATAACTACATATAAAGAATATCCAACTATTGCTGATTTTACAGGCCACTGGTAAACGTTTCCGTCTTGTAAGTTGGAGTGTCTTGAAACGTAAATCCTGAAAGAAAGTAAAACGTCAGTACGCTACATTTACATTAATGTATAATGTTCATGTAATACTCTTCATTTGGGTGTTATACATACATACATTCATACATACATATATATATATATATATATATATATATATATATATAATTATACATGTGTTTGTGTGCTTTCTGTAGTTTGAGTTTAACGTTTGTTCTTGAAAATTCACATAAAATAAAAGAGAAAATTTTCAGTAAGCCACTACATTTCGGCCAATTCCCATCACAGCGGCCCTCGCCTCAATGGAAAATAAGAGAAAAAGTAATATAAAGGTAATATCTACAAGGGGTCAGATAGTGCATACAAACCGAACGCGTTTATGGACAGTATAAGGAGTTCTAACCGGATTTGCTCTCTCCCCCAAAGTAGAATTTAATTAATCCTCAAGAGCGCCACACGAGGAATATTCTGGAAGAAAGCAGACACGGCTGGAACGACCTTTAAAACGCTGGGTGCTGTAAGACTCTATCTGACCCCCTATACATAAATATTGTTAAATGAAGCATCGGTGTATTAACTGAATTATAGTTGCTAATAATTTTTTTAATAGTCCTTTTTAAGAAAAAAATATACTGTACATATATATATATATTTATATATATATATATATAGATATATATATTATTATATATATATTATATATATATTCTTGTACTACTACGCTGCACAGCTTACCTCGAACGGAAGTGGCGTATGCGTGACACACCCGGTATTAACTGTAAATAATCGATCTTATCAAACTAAAACGTGACGTTTTTCTGACCTTTAATTGCAAATTTATACTTGAGCCTCTACGGTCAAGGTTAGACTGCAATTTCCAAACTGTTTCAAAACCTATTATTATTATCATTATTATTTACATATTATTATTATACTGCTTGCTTACTTGGAGAATCTTCGCACGCTACATTTATGATTATTATCATTATTAGTATCATTCTACCAGCTTTTTATTTGGGTCTTCGTACGCATGAAAAGCTTCTGTTTAATAATAATAATATAATAATAATAATAATAATAATAATAATAATAATATTAAATTCTGGACTGATTTGTATATATATTCGAAAGAGCTAGCTGCCACAGAAGAGAACGTTCGTGTGTGAAAAAATAAAAGCGTTCTTAAATAAAAGTAAAATTGTAAAGGCAAAAACTGATTTCAATTAATTCCATCACCTGTCACGAGAAGAAAAAAATTCAATAATTCAGTGTCAAAAAAGCCAATCAAATTGAAATCGTGAACTTTCAAGAAAAAGGTATAATTTCCTCTATCAATATTAGTGCTTACAAATCCAAGCGTGAAACTTACGTTTATCAAGAGTTTAAACTAGAAGAATAGGCTTTAGGTAGTGCTTGGCAATCCATACTTGCAACCTATGTTTAGCACGAGTTAAATCTATAATTATAAGTTCTACGTTGTCCTTTACTTACCGCTGATAATGGTATTATTATTAAAAAATAAAGTTCTTAATGCTTTTAAAGAAAAACCTATTTTTCATTTTTTAATAAAATGAATTTGGACAAACATTTAAAATATATTTGGAATTTTCAGTATCGTGGGTAAATTCCTCTTTAGAAAAAAAGCTGAAGAATATTATTATAATTATTATATGATTACTAATCAGAAGATGAACCTTATTCACATGGAACGAAACAAGCCCTCAAGAGGCCACTGACTGTAAAATTCAAGCTTTCAAAGATCAGAAGGTAATAGGAGACACAGAGAGAAGTAAAACAAGGAAGCAAAAGGAGGAGGAGGAGGAGGAGGAGGAGGAGGAGGAGGAGGAGGAAGCGTGTCACTCCTGAAGGGGCTAGGATACTGGGAAGGAAAGGAAGCACAAACGGCTGGGACAATTCCTCTAATTACTCTCAACCATAAACACCCCCACCACCACAAAGGAATAAGGGTCCTTGAATATAGAATTTTTCTTTTCGTTTTTTTTTTTTTTTTTTTTTTTGTTTTTTTTTTTTTTTTTTTTTTTTTTAACGAACGGTCAAGGCTTCCACGAACCATTAAACCGCGCCTCAATATTGTAGACTGCAGAGTGCAGCGGCTCCTTTGCACAATTCGTCACGAGTGAATCGCCCATCGCCCGTTCAGACCCTCTCTGATATTAGAACCAATCAGAGCGTGATTTGTAGCGGTGACGTCGTGAGACTCCGCCCTCCTAGCGCTACCACGTAAACGCTTTTCTTAATTCTTGCAGAAGCACCAGTTAGATTAATCTTATATAATAGGTTTAATATTGGTAAATATAGTTATTATAGATGTATACAGAACAAAATATGTATCAACTATGTTGTACCAGCTAATATTTACGCTGGCGCTTATGCATCATAAGTTACCGAGATATGCAAGGCATATGGGACCATTGCTCAATGAAACACGCAGAAAGCCATGCCCATGGCAATCAGCCGCTTCATTATATAATAATTCATGCAGAAACTTATTAAAAAAAGTACCGAGATACGCAAGGCATATGGCTGGCAACATTGCTCAATGAAACAGCCATAAGGGCTATGATCCCATGTCAATCAGTTGTTTCGTTACGTAATACTTCACCCGTTGAAAAATGACTTTACTTATATTGGCCTCGACAGGAGGACTATGATCCCCTGGCAATCAGCTGTTTCGTTACGTAATACTTCACCCATTGAAAAAATGACTCAACTACTCATATTGGCCTCGACACTTAAGCATTTAGTACATGAAGTAGGCTGACAGTTTAAAATTTTTGTTACTCTGAATTTTATTTGGAATCGTTGTACCCTTCAAAATGCACAAATTTTGCCTTGTTGATCATATATATTTCTTCTGCAAGTTGATTTATTCTTTGCTGCTTATATACATATATATTTTCATTTTCTAATGTTGTTTTGTAGTTTTGACTCAATGTTTTTGAAATGTACATATTTAGTCAGGTTAGGCTAGATTATGGATGGTAATTCATTTTCGGAAGCATACATGGTGTGAGACAGGAAATATAGACCTTTATTTTAGTTGCTAGGGTAAATCTATGTTGCAATAAAAAAAAGCATAGTCTTTTAATAATATCCATACGGAAATGAGTAGCAAATTCATTCTAGTCAAAGAAAAATATACCAGAAAAAATTTTCAATTTGCACAGATATGTAATAAAGCACAAATTTATGCTGTGTATTACAACCAAGGCCATGCTCAGGTTTTGTTGAGCAGATATCCTAAAATATGTAAAATTTTGCTTTGCTTATATTACACATATTACCATTGCAGCTCGGATACCAAAATGTTTCCTTTGCTGATATTTCATTGAAATATTAAATTCAACAGCATAGTTGATACGATACATATATTCTGTATGCATCTATAATAACTAATATATTTACCAATATTATAACGTATTATATACGATTAATGTTTTCAAAACTGGTGCTTTTGCAAGAATCAAGAAAAGTTAATAGGTGGTAACACTAAGAAGGGCGGAGTCTCACAAAGTCATCCGCTCCAGAACACGCTCTGATTGGTTCTAATATCCGAGAGGGTCTATTTCCATCCAGACTTCAGGAATATGCCGCCCGTTCTCAGGGTAACGTCAATAACAAGAGCTCAAGGTCGCGGTGGCGTGACATCTCTCAGTCACCTCACCTCTGTACTTGCACCTGTCAAGCATATTTTCATAATGAGCTATATTGAGTTCGTGGAGGATAATAGGATAGCCTTTAATATCGTCTTAAGTATCCTAAGTTACGTGCATTTGCGAATAACAGTTTCTACTGTAAGATTTTATATCTGTTAATTTCGCTACGGAATAAAGCATTTTAATATCTGTAGAATTTTCTTTTCACTTTTTATTTTTAAAGTATGCAGTAACACCAATTAATTTAATTTGAATAAAAAGTTTTTCAAATTTATATGATAGTTTTCTTGATAAAATTTTTATTTATATTTCTATCTTACAAAAATTTCTGTAAAATTTCTTTTCACTTTTTAAAATATACAGTAACACCAATGAACATATAAATAAAACGCTTCTCTTGTTTAATTATTTCTTTCTTACACAAATGGAAAGCTAATACTGTACGATCCTATCTGGTAATTTCACTACAGAGAAAGCATTCATTTTTGCAGTATTCCTATTCGTTAGGTAAAATGTACTACCTAAGAATATGTGAATTAAACGTTTATCTTCAATAATAATTTCTACCTCTAACACTAATGAACAAAAATTATTTCCTAAATGGTTCAAATAACAGAACGTGAACATTTACAAAATATGTTAATTTCATGACAGAAGTTAGTACTCCGGTTATTTCACATTTCTTGCTCCATTCAAACCATACATGATCAAGAATAACTACACATGAAACATTTGCACGGTAACAAAAATCACATCATTCGATAATTTGGCAATGACACGAAAATAACACTCGTCTTACTTTCAATGCAGCCTACAATAGCTTTCTTGGAAAAAGTTGTCCTAAAAAACAAACAAATCAGATGAGAATACCATTTTTAATGGCGAACAATACTCTTCTCTTATTCTTCTCCATTTCTCTTATAAACCATTCTATTATTTCTCTCAGTTTCCCTTTCATTTATCTTTTTTCTCCACGTAGCTATTTTCCTCTTTGGGAGCTGGTTTAAAGATATAATTGTATGTTTGGTTTATTCACAAGAGCTAATGCGCACAATGAATAACGAACTTGATGTATCTGCTGGGCTTAATTTTATACGAATATCCCGAAGCACTCGCGTTCATTTTCTTTTCTACGGAATAGGGGAAAAGAAAGAAAAAAAAACGCTGAGACCTATGAGGTTATTCAGTACCGAAATGGTTATTAACAATAGACGGTTTGAAAGGTGTAACAGGAGGAAAACATCGCACTATGAATGAATTTTTAGGAGAGGGTGGATATTCTGATGGAAGAAAGCGAATATGAACGGAGGTACAGTCAAAGGTATGAAAGATGTTGCAGCTAGGAGCCGAAGGGACGCCTACTTTTTCATTCTTTCTTTTTTTACACAACGATACTTCACCAGTCGACCGTCTGTAATTATACCAATTCCCCAACGTTCGTGAGACCTCACTGGAAAGGAATTCTCAAAATGCAATCACACTTCCTTTTACTCTCTATCTAACAATACTTAAGAAGTCTGCAATTACCTCCACTTCCACAATGTTCGTGTTACGACTCGCCGTATGAAATTCCAAAAGTCATGCCCACACTTCGCTCTCTTATTATATAATCAATGGTTCATTTTCTCTCTTCAAGAGACAAGAGAATGTTGCAAAGGCAAGTTAAGGAGAACCGTAACGACTGCATGATTCCATTTTACCGTGCATAGTGATGGTATGATTTCATTCTTACCACTACACACAAAATTGCATTAGGATTAAATCCTGTTATGCGAAATGACTGCATATCTTCATTCCGTCATGACAGAATATTTGCATAATTTCATATAAACACATTTTGCCTGAATTCACTCTATCGTACAGGTTGTATGATTTCATTTTAACACCTAAAAAGTTATTGCAAAAATTTCATGCCGACGAGACAAAATGACCTTACAACTTCAGTCTGTGGAAAATATAAGTGTAATTTTATACTACAATGAATTGTTTATATAACTTATATCTGTGCGTTTGCACGCACCAGGATTATATATAATGCTGCACATATATTTAATCACATTTATTTGAATCAATACATCTATAGGCCTTAGATATGTTATGCCTTATATCTTATATTTTATCTCTCACAAGGTACCATTAATTTTTATCCTTATAACCTTATATCAATATCAATATATATATATATATATATATATATATATATATATATATAATTGATTATATTCCTATACAACCTTATATCAATACTTATAATCTTTGTGGGTCATGTAACTACCAGAAATGCATTAGTATTTTTGTGAAGTATTTATCTTCATGACTTGCATTTATATATATATATATAAAGGCCTTATATAATTCTTGTCAAATATATAGACTCCATATCATTCTATTGTATAGGATATAAAAGACATAATCTGCCATGTATGATGGCTTTGCAATATTATATATGCCAGCTGCATGATTTGTCATTCAAATTCGCTGTATATATTTGACTGTTCACATAAACCTGCACAAATATTGTTAGACCAACAACCAATGAATTTTACTAAAAGTATAAGAATACTAGGAATGCAATTCGGACAAAGGGGAATATCAAGACATGTGAGAGAAAGGCTAAGGATAGCAAGAACACAAAATACAAAGCTGAAAAGGTTTAGGAATATGAACACGTCTATCAAAAAATCCATTTCTACAAAAGCCTAATCAGACCAATAATGGAATATCCACCAATACCCACGTGCTTAGCATCGACTCCAATATAAGTGCATTACAAAACTCCAAAATAAGATTCTAAGGTCTGCATGAGAACAATCAAGAAGATGACGATCTGAATATAGAACAAATACATAAAAAATACAAAGTAGAACCAATTAATCAAGAGATTATACAGACTGGCAACCAATATATGGAGTAAACTAGTTCAATACAATAGTGAATTAGTAGAAGAATCAGAAGCAGAAGAGAGAAACCTTGACCCAAACAACACAGACCACAGATGGTGGAGAAGAGTATCTTCATATATTCATCGCGATGAACCTCGACCATTATACTATTAATTAAGAAATGTCTTGTGAAAAAGTAATTTGTAGAATTTAATATGTAGATATGATGCAAAATCATTATGATAATTAAAATTAAGTTTAGAGTTAGAAAATTGGAACTTTATTAAATATGATTATATTATATAATTAAATTCAAAATATGTAATCTGTACAATTCACCATGTCATATAATGTATAATCATTATTGTATTATGTTAATATTAGCTAGAAAATTGTACCCTTACCCAAATATAATCGTGGATAAACCACACTTTACCTTACTCTTACTAATACTTAACTTTCTAAACTATTCCCTACCAAGGTTAGCTAGCTAACTACCCTCACTCTTTTTTTCACCCATCTTACCTATCAGCTAAAAAAAAAAAATAATAATAAATAAATAAATAAAGCGACTACATTATCATTCTAACGTACATGACTAAATTGCTCCAAATTATCGTACAAAATTAAAGCAAGGTCAAAGCACATGAGCCCCCTTAATTTTAACTCATAGATCTGCAAGGGCGCGTTGAACAGAAGCAGTGAAAAAACGACCTGTCGTGAATTCAGACTATATTTCATCCTGGCAAGCACGACAGCAAGGTCGGGCAATGACCACCTTAATCCAGTTCATATGATTGACCTTCTGAGTCCTAATCTAGTTATGCTTAAGCATGTCCCCCAACCCCTCTTTTCACCTTGTAAGTTTAACCGGTGTCCGGTCAATTCGTCGACGGCAATTCGTCGTTCCTCAATTCGTCGTTGCTCAATTGATCGTTGCTCAATTTGTCCCCAAGTCAATTCGTCGTTGGGCAAATCGTCGAGTTCAATTATTTATTTTCGCAATCTCGACACTTTTTTTTTTTCTTTCTTTTTTTACATATTGGACCCTTTTTGCTTCCTCAAAAAAGAAATTGTCTAATGACAATTTTAGTTCAAAAGTACCTTTTAAACTTTGCTCCTTAAAAAAAAAAATTGTCTAACGACAATTTTGGTTTGAAGTAATTTTAGAAACTTTGCTTCTAATATTGTATCGTTTTTATAGAAAAGGGGAAGTTACAGTATAAATACAAAAAAAGTGTAGTGTTTATTTTCAGTCAAATTTATAGTACAAGATAATATATAATGAAAATAGTAGACAAGTTACAATAAAATTCTTAAAAATATTGGTTAAGCATTTAATTTCTAAAATTTAAGATTGTGTGCGATTGTTTTCAGAAAGGTAATTTTTTGGTTGGGATCATATCTCTCCATGACATTTTTTATACGCAAATTCATATGTATGTTTTTTCTTTTGCATTGGCTCATCTCCTTGGATAAATGTCTGCAGTTTGGAACTAGCAAACCTTTCCTCACATTTCAAAACATCTTTGAGCTTCCAAATATTTGGATGACTCATATTCACTGTGTCTTTTAGTGCGCTGTGGTAGGCTTCTAAATTATTTGTAGTTCTAGCAATCCCAGACATGCATCTATCCCAAACATTCCGTTCTCTGAAATTAAAATCTTGCAGGTAGCCATGTTGTTGGATGGGTGTATTCTTTAGAAGTAACTCTATCTAAGTAAAAACCTTTTGTTTCTAACTGTCCAAAACAGGAAAATAATAAATAAAACAGTTAAACAACCTAGCGTCTTTTAACTTGGAGGGGACAAATTGCCCCAACGACGAATTGACTGGGGACAAATTGAGCGATGAATTGAGCGGGACGAATTGGGCAACGACAAATTCACCAGGGACGAATTGCCCTAGCACCGTTTAACCTAATTCGCCTGAGCGCTGTTCAACCAATAGACACCGAAAAAAATCTATAGTAAGCAAAAACGTCTAGGGCCATACACGTTAATGAAAGGAGCACCTTCAACAGTCATGAAATGGAGATGCGTAAAATAGTATATATGCGTGATACGATCACCAAAATATATAAAAAAATAAAAAATACACATGAAATAATTACAAATGGGTAAATACAATTACGGTCTTCCAGAACAAAATGGAGAGCTTACTATGCCTACACTCATATGGATACCCCTCCACGTTCAAGAATTTCATCTCGACAGATGCAGTTACTTACAACAGTCAAACTGCACCACTACATGATCAGAAGGGATATTTACCCATCCTAAAATCTACGTGTAGCCTAACCTGTTTGTTTGTAAATATAAGTTTCATGCCGTTTTGTTCATGGGGTAATGCTCCTGCTTCATTTCACAGCCGCTTTCATTTCAGTTCATGCTACTTCAATGTGTTACTTGTATGTTTCTTTATCAGTGTAGGGCTCTATATTCCCATGTGAATGTGCGTCCTGCTACATCATAAAACAATATCAACGGCAAACCAGACGCTACAATCATCGGACAGAAAGAATAGCGTTTTTTTGTACAACAATTAACCTTGTAGCTTACTCTATCAACATTGCCATCAGTCACATCCTTCCGTGACAAACACAGTTCCGAAGGTTTTATTATCTGGAGCCAAAGAACACCTCTTCATTTTACCTAGCGTGGTATAACAATGGACACACACCTTCCATAATAACTAAGAACATTAGAAACCTGTCAGACTGATTGGTATTCAGTCCTTGGACATGCCAGAGTTTGTCCTCATCATATAATAAACTCACTTTCAAAAGTTGCGTCCCATTATGACTGAAATTCCTGATATGAATGCTGTGTGTATCGCCTTAAGTGCGATACGAGATCAAGTACTTCATCACCGTTCTCATTTACTTACGTCAAGAACCCCACGAGAGAGAGAGAGAGAGAGAGAGAGAACGTTCTTCATGGCGTGTCCAGTATTGTTCCCTTTGTTGAATACCTACCAGTTTAGGTGTGCTACATTAAACTAGCCCATGAATATTCTTTATCAGATATTCTCTATCTCTTATATTTCACGACAATGAATTTTACACTTTCCAATCTTTTGGAAGGACAGGACCTTTCGAACAACAAATTCAATGGTTCCGGAGAAGCTTCATCTTTAAAAGTAGTAAATACACACCGAGTTTGCTTTCCCTAATCAAATCAATAATGCTGTACCCTCGGTGCTATATTTTGAGAAGTTAACGAGGTCTTCGAATCAATGCAGGTACTATGATTATATTACAGCACTTTTTTCCCAGAATAGCAGGAGGAATTGAACAAGGTCCAGCAGAGGAAGTTCGCTGACCCTTCCAGAGCTCGGATCTCTCAAAGCTGAGACTTCTGCGACGTAGAATGTCAGAACTGAAAAAAAAACTACCAACGACCAATGACTCAGATCCAATAATTAAATCCCATATCTTAGAATTAACTTATTTTAAAGAGTTAGCTTTAGGTAAAAAAAAAAAAAAATAAAAAAAAAATATCAGAAATATCTGAAGAGTAGAAGAGGTCCTTATCCCTGGTATCCTTCATGAGAGCGAGTAAAAATAGCTGTTACCACGAGTGGCCACCTGTAAACTACGCTATCCGAATTGAAGCTTGCAACTACGATCTCGTTCTCCGCCTATAAAACAAAGATTATATATATATATATATATATATATTATATATATATATATATGTTATATATACACACACACACACACACACACACATATATATATTATATATATATATATATATATATATACGTATATAATATATATATATATATATATATATATATATATATATATATATATATATATATATATATATATTGTATAATGCTATATAAAATGTAGTCGACATCCATATAAAATTTTCACGACAAATTTTATAAAGATATCAACTGCATTTCATGTAGTATGCTTATGCAATACGGTTATAGATATAAGTGTGTGTGCGGGTAATATATCAATTCATCCCAATCACATATTCTGTCGTTTATGTAAAACCAAAGAAGGATAAGGAACATAACATTTCCGAGCAATTCTTCCTTGAGTCAGAAATCTTAATTATGAAAACGCTTGCTACTCAAGTAGCTTGGAAATTCCTGTTAAAATCGTCGAAACATCGTCTACGTCTAAATGACCTGTTACCACGGAACGCCGAGCAAAGTACACAGAAACGACACTATGAATAAGTTCTCGTACATATTGTAAAAACAAAATAATTAAATGAAAAATATATAAAATATAATAAAATTCTCTATAAGTTTCGTTATCATAATGATTGAAGCTAATGGGCGGAAATATAGAATCTACGGATTTCTGGCAATATTAACCATGCGAGAATAAGAGTCTAACGTGGCGGTTGGTATTTCAATATTCTCTTCACTATGTAAGGAATCAATAACTCCATTCTGGTGACACTGAGTACGCAGTTGTTTACACTTATTTTTTTTTTTTTAAAGAAAGAAGAAACGGACAAGACACTTTCTGTTCTATTTATCCAACTGTCATAGGCTATACCTGTTGAAGAAACTATCTAGTTTAGGCCTATATGACATTCGTGGTAGGTAGATGGAGTAACTATCTATCTTTCTATCATTGTTTTTCCAAGGGTGGATCGGCGTCAATGACCTTCGATGTCAGGATGCCAGAAAACTTCCAATCATTCATTCATTCATTCATTCCAAGGGTGGAAAACAAAGCTAGTTATTCAGTGAGCGAGTTCCATCTTAACTACGCGATATTCGTGACCAATGATAAAATCGTGGATTGCTGACACGACTGTGTTCAAAAGTTATCACATAACAAGCGGAAAACAACTGGAGCGATCTACTTTACTCGATGTAACCTATCTGACCTTGCATACGCGACAGCTGACCTGCTTCAAGTTATCCCTATTAATTAATATAATACATACATGAGTGTCGTGACGCCACTGAAAGGAATTCGGTCTTCCATAACCAAGCAGGCGTGGACATGGTCATGAAATAGCGGAATGCGTGCCCGACCTACCTTTGGCGATACGATTTCTTTATCTAAAATGCATGTTACTGACGCTACTGCAGTCGAGTAACTAAATCAATTCCTATGAGTTATGTTTACCGATATTACCAACTTTGAATAAGTAAAGGTCCTCTGAGACCGTGCGCTGACAATGGCAATTAATAAGGTTATTTAGTCTAAAATAGCCTCATTTCTTATCACGCGTGAATCTCTGGCAATTTCTTCATATGCTGTTTAATTATTCACCTCAGACGAATAGCTTCATCAATACTGGTAGCCAAAGTACTCCGTTAGAAATACCGTACTCTGACTCAAATGTAGGCCTAGTATTTGGTAGGCTTATGATACACATGGTTTTCGTCGCTTTCGTGCTAGATTTTAGACTGATTAGTCGCTAGTTTATTAATAAACTAAACGATTTATGAAGCCTTTCAACTCTAATAATGAGCTTTCTCTATACCAGTGGGCTAACACATACTTGTGTTGTATATTAGGCCTAGGCTAATGAACCAGTATTTTCCTGGTTACCGCAATCTTAAGACATATAATTCTCTGGCTACTAATTGCAGTGGAGGATCACGCAATCATTTTAAAACGTTAATGATGTAAATGATGCTCAAAACAATTTTAAAACAGTAGTAATGAATTGTTTTTTACGTCGGTAGGCTAACACACGCTTGTTGCACAGTAGGCCTAAGCTAATGAAAACGTGTTTCTTCTCATTGCTGCGGAAGGTTCCACAGTAATGAAAAATCTGCATATAAATAATTATAAAACAGTCATTATGAATTGCTATTGTTACCGGCAGACTAACGCTTATTCGTGTTGCCCAATAGGCCTAGGCTAACGAACCAATGTTTCCCTGGCGACCACTGTGATATTAGCCCAAAGCCTAACCAAAATTCACCATTGGCTTTCTAATGGCAGTGGGGGATTACATAATTATTTAAGCAGAGTAAGAATAAAATCAACTTTAATAAATAATAACGCCCTTACGCATTCAAGATATCACATGGAATGGATCAGATTTTGTTTTTAATGTTTCCTACGAAATCAACAATCAAAACCAATTAATACACTAGAAAACAATCCTGAACATTGCATTAATCGACTTTAAATAAACACGCCTACGCCAACAAGCGCTGAAAAGTCACAAAAGAAATATCCACAGGAGCTTACGGTCGTCTAGCGTCCGAAATAGCCGTCCACACAACACAAGCTCAACGTCTATACTGACGCTACTGTTAGCTAGCAAAAGCCACGACACGAATCGTCGACTTCATCATGTCCGTCCCCGCCATGCCACCTGCTCTCTCGTTCATGAACACCTGCATGACAGTTATTATTTACTGTTAATCACTATATTGCATTGGACAAGTTTTCATTCCTCTTTAAAGAAGTGAGATTCAACTTAATGTATTTCCATTTACTTCCTCATGCCTCTTCCTAATGAACGCCACGTTCATTGGCAGCTTGAATTTCAAGTCAATGGTGGGCTTAATCGGTTGCATC
>NC_061095.1:16267792-16299030 GCF_015104395.2 Macrobrachium nipponense | reverse complement strand
GATGCAACCGATTCATATGGAACAATTAAGCCCACCATTGACTTGAAATCCAAGCTGCCAATGAACGTGGCGTTCATTAGGAAGAGGCATGAGGAAGTAAATGGAAATACAGAAAGTTGAATCTCACTTCTTTAAAGAGGAATGAAAAACTTGCGCAATGATATATAGTGATTAACAGTAAATAATAACTGTCATGCAGGTGTTCATGAACGAGAGAGCAGGTGGCATGGCGGGGACGGACATGATGAAGTCGACGATTCGTGTCGTGGCTTTCACCCGCACCGTTGCTACTTGCTACTTTGCTTTAGCGTCAGACTGTCAGTTTAGACGTTGAGATTAGTGTAGTGCGGACGTCATATCGGACGCTAGACGACCGTAAGCTCCTGTGGACATTTCTTTTGTGATTTTTCAGCGCTTGTTGGCGTAGACGTGTTTATTAAAAGTCGAATATTGCAATGTTCAGGATTGTTTCTAGTGCATTAATTGGTTTTGATTGTTGATTTCGTAGGAAACATTAAAAAAAATTCTGATGGATCTGATCCATTCCCTGTGATATCTTGAATGCATAAGGGTTATTATTTTATTCAAGTTGATTTTATTCATACTCTGCTTAAATAATTATGTAATCCCCCACTGCCATTAGAAAGCCAATGGTGAATTTTGGTTAGGCTTTGGGCTAATATCACAGTGGTCGCCAGGGAAACATTGGTTCGGTAGCCTAGCCTATTGGGCAACACGAATAATGCGTTGTTCTAGCCGTAACAATAGCAATTCATAATGACTGTTTTATTATTATTTATATGCAGATTTTTCATTACTGTGGAACCTTCCACAGCAATTAGAAGAAACACGTTTTCATTAGCATAGGCCTACTGTGCAACAAGCGCGTGTTAGCCTACTGACGTAAAAAACCATTCATTACTACTGTTTTAAAATTGTTTTTGCACCATTTACATCATTAACGTTTTAAAATGATTGCGTGATCCTCCACTGCAATTAGTATTCCAGTGATGAATTGAGTATTATATGTCTTAAGATTGCGGTAACCAGGAAAATATACTGGTTTCATTAGCCTAGGCCTAATATACAACACAAGTATGTGTTAGCCCACTGGTATAGAGAAAGCTCATTATTAGAGTTGAAAGGCTTCATAAATCGTTTAGTTTATTAATAAACGAGCGACTAATCAGTCTAAAATCTAGCATGAAAGCGACGAAAACCATGTGTATCATAAGCCTACCAAAGACTAGGCCTACAGTTGAGTCAGAGTACGGTATTTCTAACGGAGTACTTTGGCTACCAGTATTGATGAAGCTATTCGTCTGAGGTGAATAATAGCGCCTCAGCGGCGTAGTTGGTATGGTATTAGCGTTCCACCTCGGTGGTCGCGGGTTCGATTCTCGGCCATTCCGTTGAGGAGTGAGAGATGTGTATTTCTGGTGATAGAAGTTCATTCTCGACGTGGTTCGGAAGTCACGTGAAGCCGTTGGTCCCGTTGCTGAATAACCACTGGTTCCATGCAACGTAAAAGCACCATACAAACAAACAAACTGAGGTGAATAATTAAACAGCTAGAATGACAGTATATGAACAAATTACCAGAGATTCACGCGTGATAAGAAATGAAGCTATTTTAGACTAAATAACCTTATTAATTGCCATTGTCAGCGCACGGTCTCAGAGGACCTCTACTTATTCAAAGTTGGTAATATCGGTAAACATAACTCATAGGAATTGATTTAGTTACTCGACTGCCGTAGCGTCAGTAACATGCATTTTAGATAAAGAAATCGTATCGCCAAAGGTAGGTCGGGCACGCATTCCGCTATTTCATGACCATGTCCACGCCTGCTTGGTTATGCAAGACCGAATTCCTTTCAGTGGCGTCACGACACTCTTGTATTTATTATATTAATAAGGAATATCTTAAAGCAGGTCAGCTGTCGAGTATGCAAGGTCAGATAGGTTACATCGAGTAAAGTAAATCGCTCCAGTTGTTTTCCGCTTGTTATGTGATAACTTTTGAACACAGTCGTGTCAGCAATCCACGATTTTATCATTGGTCACGAATATCGCGTAGTTAAGATGGAACTCGCTCACTGAATAACTAGCTTTGTTTTCCACCCTTGGAAAAACAATGATAGATAGATAGATAGTTGCTCCATCTACCTACCACGAATGTCATATAGGCCTAAGCTAGAAAGTTTCTCCAACAGGTATAGCCTATGACAGTTGGATAAATAAGAACAGAAAGTGTCATGGTCCGTTTCTTTAAAAAAAAAAAAAAAAAAAAAAAAAAAAAAAAAAAAGTGTAAACAACTGCGTACTCAGTGTCACCAGAATGGAGTTATTGATTCCTTACATAGTGAAGAGAATATTGAAATACCAACCGCCACGTTACACTCTTATTCTCGCATGGTTAATATTGCCAGAAATCCTTAGATTCTATATTTCCGCCCATTAGCTTCGTCATTTATGATAACGAAACTTATAGAATTAACAAAGAATTTTATTATATTTTATATATTTTTTATTTAATTATTTGTTTTTACAATATGCACGAGAACTTACTCATAGTGCCGTTTCAGTGTACTTTGCTCGGCGTTCCGTGGTAACAGGTCATTTAGACGATGTTTCGACGATTTTAACAGGAATTTCCAAGCTACCTTGAGTAGCCAAGCTTTTTCATAATTAAGTCTTCTGACTCAGGGAAGAATTGCTCGGAAATGTTATGTTCCTTATCCTTCTTTGGTTTTACATAAACGTCAGTGTATGTGATTGGGTTGAATTATATTTACCCGCTGACACACTATATCTATAACCGTATTGCATAAGCATACTACATGAAATGCAGTTGATATCTTTATAAAATTTGTCGTTAGAATTTCATATGAATATCGACTACATATATAGGATTATACTAATATATATATATATATATATATATATATATATATATATATATATATATATATATATATATAATCTTTGTTTTATAGGTTTTATAGGCGGAGAACGAGATCGTGCGCAAGCTTCAATTCGGATAGCGTAGTTTACAGGTGGCCACTCGTGGTAACAGCTATTTTTACTCGCTCTCATGAAGGATACCAGGGATAAGGACCTCTTCTGCTCTTCAGATATTTCTGAAGTTTTTTTTTTTTATACCTAAAGCTAACTCTTTAAATAAGTTTAATTCTGAGATAAGGGATTTAATTATGGGATGAGTCATTGGTCGTTGGTAGTTTTTTTTTTTTTTTCTCCAGTTCTGACATTCTTCGTGGCAGAAGTCTCAGCTTTGAGAGATCCGAGCTCTGGAAGGGTCAGCGAACTTCCTCTGCTGGGCCTTGTTCAATTCCTCCTGCTGTTCTGGGAAAAAAGTGCTGTAATATAATCATAGTACCTGCATTGATTCGAAGACCTCGTTAACTTCACAAAATATAGCACCGTGGGTACAGCATTATTGATTTGATTAGGGAAAGAAACTCAGTGTGTATTTACTTTAAAGATGAAGCTTCTCGGAACCATTGAATTTGTTGTTAGAAAGGTCCTGTCTTTCCAAAAGATTGGAAAGTGTAAAATTCATTGTCGTGAAATAAAAGAGATAGAGAATATCTGATAAAGAATATTCATGGGCTAGATTAATGTAGCACACCTAAACTGGTAGGTATACAACAAAGGGAACGATGAACATGAAGAACGTTCTCTCTCTCTCTCTCTCTCTCTCGTGGGGTTCTTGACGTAAGTAAATGAGAACGGTGATGAAGTACTTGATCTCGTATCGCACTTAAGGCGATACACACAGCATTCATATCAGGAATTTCAGTCATAATGGGACGCAACTTTTGAAAGTGAGTTTATTATATGATGAGGACAAACTCTGGCATGTCCAAGGACTGAATACTCCAATCAGTCTGACAGGTTTTCTAATTGTTTCTTAGTTATTATGGAAGGTGTGTGTCCATTGTTGTACCACGCTAGGTAAAATGAAGAGGTGTTCTTTGGCTCCAGATAATAAAACCTTCGGAACTGTGTTTGTCACGGAAGGATGTGACTGATGGCAATGTTGATAGAGTAAGCTACAAGGTTAATTGTTGTACGAAAAAAAGCTATTCTTTCTGTCCGGTGATTGTAGCGTCTGGTTTGCCGTTGATATTGTTTTATGATGTAGCATGGACGCACATTCACATGGGAATATAGAGCCCTACACTGATAAAGAAACATACAAGTAACACATTTAAGTAGCATGAACTGAAATGAAAGCGGCTGTGAAATGAAGCAGGAGCATTACCCCATGAACACAACGGCATGAAACTTATATTTACAAACAAACAGGTTAGGCTACACGTAGATTTTAGGATGGGTAAATATCCCTTCTGATCATGTAGTGGTGCAGTTTGACTGTTGTAAGTAACTGCATCTGTCGAGATGAAATTCTTGAACGTGGAGGGGTATCCATATGAGTGTAGGCAAAGTAAGCTCTCCATTTTGTTCTGGAAGACCGTAATTGTATTTACCCATTTGTAATTATTTCATGTGTATTTTTTATTTTTTTTACATATTTTGGTGATCGTATCACGCATATATACTATTTTACGCATCTCCATTTCATGACTGTTGAAGGTGCTCCTTTCATTAACGTGTATGGCCCTAGACGTTTTTGCTTACTATAGATTTTTTTCGGTGTCTATTGGTTGAACAGCGCTCAGGCGAATTAGGTTAAACTTACAAGGTGAAAAGAGGGGTTGGGGGACATGCTTAAGCATAACTAGATTAGGGACTCAGAAAGGTCAATCATATGAACTGGATTAAGGTGGTCATTGCCCGACCTTGCTGTCGTGCTTGCCAGGATGAAATATAGTCTGAATTCACGACAGGTCGTTTTTTCACTGCTTCTGTTCAACGCGTCCTTGCAGATCTATTGAGTTAAAATTAAGGGGGCTCATGTGCTTTGACCTTGCTTTAATTTTGTACGATAATTTGGAGCAATTTAGTCATGTACGTTAGAATGATAATGTAGTCGCTTTATTTATTTATTTATTATTATTTTTTTTTTTTAGCTGATAGGTAAGATGGGTGAAAAAAGAGTGAGGGTAGTTAGCTAGCTAACCTTGGTAGGGAATAGTTTAGAAAGTTAAGTATTAGTAAGAGTAAGGTAAAGTGTGGTTTATCCACGATTATATTTGGGTAAGGGTACAATTTTCTAGCTAATATTAACATAATACAATAATGATTATACATTATATGACATGGTGAATTGTACAGATTACATATTTTGAATTTAATTATATAATATAATCATATTTAATAAAGTTCCAATTTTCTAACTCTAAACTTAATTTTAATTATCATAATGATTTTGCATCATATCTACATATTAAATTCTACAAATTACTTTTTCACAAGACATTTCTTAATTAATAGTATAATGGTCGAGGTTCATCGCGATGAATATATGAAGATACTCTTCTCCACCATCTGTGGTCTGTGTTGTTTGGGTCAAGGTTTCTCTCTTCTGCTTCTGATTCTTCTACTAATTCACTATTGTATTGAACTAGTTTACTCCATATATTGGTTGCCAGTCTGTATAATCTCTGATTAATTGGTTCTACTTTGTATTTTTTATGTATTTGTTCTATATTCAGATCGTCATCTTCTTGATTGTTTCTCACTGCAGACCTTAGAATCTTATTTTGGAATTTATGTAATGCACTTATATTGGAAGTCGATGCTAAGCACGTGGGTATTGGTGGATATTCCATTATTGGTCTGATTAGGCTTTTGTAGAAATGGATTTTGATAGATGTGTTCATATTCCTAAACCTTTTCAGCTTTGTATTTTGTGTTCTTGCTATCCTTAGCCTTTCTCTCATATGTCTTGATATTCCCCTTTGTCCGAATTGCATTCCTAGTATTCTTATACTTTTAGTAAAATTCATTGGTTGTTGGTCTAACAATATTTGTGCAGGTTTATGTGAAACAGTAAATATATACAGCGAATTTGAATGACAAATCATGCAGCTGGCATATATAATATTGCAAAGCCATCATACATGGCAGATTATGTCTTTTATATCCTATACAATAGAATGATATGGAGTCTATATATTTGACAAGAATTATATAAGGCCTTTATATGATATACTTATATAAATGCAAGTCATGAAGATAAATACTTCACAAAAATACTAATGCATTTCTGGTAGTTACATGACCCACATCAGATTATAAGGTATGTGATAATAGGGTATAAGGATATATCAATATATATAGGATATAATATATATATGATATATATATGTATATATATATATATATAGTATATAGATATATATATATATATATATTTATATTGATATTGATATAAGGTTATAAGGATAAAAATTAATGGTACCTTGTGAGAGATAAAATATAAGATATAAGGCATAACATATCTAAGGCCTATAGATGTATTGATTCAAATAAATGTGATTAAATATATGTGCAGCATTATATATAATCCATGGTGCGTGCAAACGCACAGATATAAGTTATATAAACAATTCGGTCATTGTAGTAAAATTACCACTTATATTTTCACAGGACTGAAGTTGTAAGGTCATTTTGTCTCGTCGGCATGAAATTTTTGCAATAACTTTTTAGGTGTTAAAATGGAAAAATCATAACAACCTGTCGATAGAGTGAATTCAGGCAAAATGTGTTTATATGAAATTATGCAAATATTCTGTCATGACGGAATGAAGATATGCAGTCATTTCGCATAACAGGATTTAATCCTAATGCAATTTTGTGTGTAGTGGTAAGAATGAAATCATACCATCACTATACACGGTAGAATGGAATCATGCAGTCGTTATGGTTCTCCTTAACTTGCCTTTGCAACATTCTCTTGTCTCTTGAAGAGAGAAAATGAACCATTGATTATATAATAAGAGAGCGAAGTGTGGGCATGACTTTTGGAATTTCATACGGCGAGTCGTAACACGAACATTGTGGAAGTGGAGGTAATTGCAGACTTCTTAAGTATTGTTAGATAGAGAGTAAAAGGAAGTGTGATTGCATTTTGAGAATTCCTTTCCAGTGAGGTCTCACGAACGTTGGGGAATTTGTATAATTACAGACGGTCGACTGGTGAAGTATCGTTCTGTAAAAAAAGAAAGAAAAAAAAAGTAGGCGACTAGTGCCACCAGTGCACCTCACGTGGTGCACTGTAGGCATTGTTTAACGGTCTTTGCAGCGTCATACCTTTGACTGTACCTCCGTTCATATTCGCTTTCTTCCATCAGAATATCCACCCTCTCCTAAAAATTCATTCATAGTGCGATGTTTTCCTCCTGTTACACCTTTCAAACCGTCTATTGTTAATAACCATTTCGGTACTGAATAACCTCATAGGTCTCAGCGTTTTTTTTTTCTTTTCCCCTATTCCGTAGAAAAGAAAATGAACGCGAGTGCTTCGGGATATTCGTATAAAATTAAGCCCAGCAGATACATCAAGTTCGTTATTCATTGTGTGCAATAGCTCTTGTGAATAAACCAAACATACAATTATATCTTTAAACCAGCTCCCAAAGAGGAAAATAGCTACGTGGAGAAAAAAGATAAATGAAAGGGAAACTGAGAGAAATAATAGAATGGTTTATAAGAGAAATGGAGAAGAATAAGAGAAGAGTATTGTTCGACCATTAAAAATGGTATTCTCATCTGATTTGTTGTTTTCAGGACAACTTTTTCCAAGAAAGCTATTGTAGGCTGCATTGAAAGTAAGACGAGTGTTATTTTCGTGTCATTGTCAAATTATCGAATGATGTGATTTTTGTTACCGTGCAAATGTTTCATGTGTTGTTATTCTTGATCATGTATGGTTTGAATGGAGCAAGAAATGTGAAATAACCGGAGTACTAACTTCTGTCATGAAATTAACATAATTTGAAAATGTTCACGTTCTGTTATTTGGACCATTTAGCAAATAATTTTTGTTCATTAGTGTTAGAGGTAGAAATTATTATTGAAGATGAACGTTTAATTCACATATTCTTAGGTAGTACATTTTACCTAACTAATAGGAATTCTGCAAAAATGAATGCTTTCTCTGTAGTGAAATTACCAGATAGAATCGTACAGTATTAGCTTTACATTTGTGTAAGAAAAATAATTAAACAAGAGAAGCATTTTATTTATATGTTCATTGGTGTTACTGTATATTTTAAAAAGTGAAAAGAAATTTTACAGAAATTTTTGTAAGATAGAAATAATTATATATTCAAGAAAACTTTTTATTCATATATTGGTGTTACTGCATACTTTAAAAAGTGAAAAGAAATTCTACAGATATTAAAATGCTTTATTCCGTAGCGAAATTAACAGATATAAAATCATATACTAGAAACTGTTATTCGCAAATGCACGTAACTTAGGATACTTAAGACGATATTAAAGGCTATCCTATTATCCTCCACGAACTCAATATAGCTCATTATGAAAATATGCTTGACAGGTGCAAGTACAGAGGTGAGGTGACTGAGAGATGTCACGCCACCGCGACCTTGAGCTCTTGTTATTGACGTTACCCTGAGAACGGGCGGTTCACTCGTGACGAATTGTGCAAAGGAGCCGCTGCACTTTGCAGCCTACAATATTGAGGCGTGGTTTCATGGTTCGTGGAAGCCTTGACCGTTCGTTAAAAAAAAAAAAAAAACTGAAAAGAAAAAATTCTATATTCAAGGACCCCTATTCCTTTGGGGTGGGGGGGGGGTTGTTTATGGTTGAGAGTTAATTAGGAAGGTTGTCCCAGCCCTTTGTGCTTCCTTTCCTTCCCAGATATCCTAGACCCCTTCAGGAGTGACACGCTTCCACCTCCTCCTCCTCCTCCTCCCCTCCTGCCCATCCTCCTCCTCTCCTCCTCCTCCTCCTCCGTCTTTTGCTTCCTTGTTTTACTTCTCTCTGTGTCTCCTATTGCCTTCTGTTGTTTGAAGCTTGAATTTACAGTCAGTGGCCTCTTGAGGGCTTGTTTCGTTCCATGTGAATAGGGTTCATTTTCTGAATAGTAATCATATAATAATTATAATAATATTCTTCAGCTTTTTTTCTAAAGAGGAATTTACCCACGATACTGAAAATTCCAAATATATTTTAAATGTTTGTCCAAATTCATTTTATTCAAAAATGAAAAATAGGTTTTTCTTTAAAAGCATTAAGAACTTTATTTTTTAATAATAATACCATTATCAGCGGTAAGTAAAGGACAAAGTAAACTTATAATTATAGATTTAACTCGTGCTAAAACATAGGTTGCAAGCATGGATTGCCAAGCACTACCTAAAGCCTATTCTTCTAGTTTAAACTCTTGATAAACGTAAGTTTCACGCTTGGATTTGTAAGCACTAATATTGATAGAGGAAATTATACCTTTTTCTTGAAAGTTCACGATTTCAATTTGATTGGCTTTTTTGACACTGAATTATTGAATTTTTTTCTTCTCGTGACAGGTGATGGAATTAATTGAAATCAGTTTTTGCCTTTACAATTTTACTTTTATTTAAGAACGCTTTTATTTTTTCACACACGAACGTTCTCTTCTGTGGCAGCTAGCTCTTTCGAATATATATACAAATCAGTCCAGAATTTAATAATATTATTATTATTATTATTTTATTATTATTATTATTATATTATTATTATTAAACAGAAGCTTTTCATGCGTACGAAGACCCAAATAAGCCTGGTAGAATAATACTAATAATGATAATAATCATAAATGTAGCGTGCGAAGATTCTCCAAGCAAGCAAGCAGTATAATAATAATATATAAATAATAAAGATAATAATAATATGTTTTGAAACAGTTTGGAAATTGCAGTCTAACCTTGACTGTAGAGGCTCAAGTATAAAATTTTGCAATTAAAGTGCAGAAAAACGGCACGTTATAGTTTGATAAGATCGATTATTTACAGTTAATACCGGGGTGTCACGCATACGCCACTTCCGTCGAGGTAAGCTGTGCAGCGTAATGCGTAGTAGTACAAGAAAATATATATATATATATATATATATATATATATATATATATATATATATATATATATATATATATATATAGTATCATTTGTTACAGTATATTTTTTTCTTAAAAAGGACTATTAAAAAATTATAGCCACTATAATTCAGTTAATACACCGATGCTTCATTTAACAATATTTATGTATAGGGGGTCAGATAGAGTCTACAGCACCAGCGTTAAGGCGTCCCAGCCGTGTCTGCTTTCTTCCAGATATTCCTCGTGTGGCGCTCTTGGGGATTATTAAATTCTACTTTTGGGGGTTTAGGGGGAGAGCAAATCCGGTTGGAACTCCTTATACTGTCCATAAACGCGTTCGGTTTGTATGCACTATCTGACCCCGTGTAGATATTACCTTTATATTACTTTTTCTCTTATTTTCCATTGAGGCGAGGGCCGCTGTGATGGGAATTGGCCGAAATGTAGGGGCTTACTGAAAATTTCTTCGTTTTTTTATGTGAATTTTTAAGAAAAATCGTTAAACTCAGACTACGAGAGCACACAAACGCACATGTATATATATATATATATATATATATATTATATATAAATATAATGATATATATATATATATATATATAAAATATATATATATATATATCTATATATATATATATATATATAGCAATATATATATATATATTTATATATATAAATTGTATATATATCTATATATATATAATATATATATATACATATATATATATGTGTGTGTGTGTGTATGCATGTATGTAATGTATGTATAACACCTAAATAAAGAGTATTACATGAACATTATACATTAATGTAAATGTAGCATACTGACGTTTTTCTTTCTTTCAGGATTTACGTTTCAAGACACTCCAACTTACAAGACGGAAACACCAGTGGCCTGTAAAATCAGCAATAGTTGGATTTTCTTTATATGTAGTTATCACAGAACTTTCAATAAAAGACTGGGAAGCATTTGAAAAAAAAATAGTGTAATATGAAGACTACAACGAATAATGTAATGTGAAAATAATTTCATCTTGAACTGCAAGAGACAAAACCACCTTTATTAATCCCCGCTCCACTAAAAAGGACGTCATCCAAGAAGAATCCCTTTTCCCGTCCCCTTCGGCAACTAAGGATGTCTCTCCGTCTCTTCGTCTTAACGGAAAGTGACTGGAAACTTGGAGAATAGTATTCATGCAGTGACCCCGGGACGTCTGCAAAAGTCATTCAACATGGCGCGAATCGAGCCTATGGAATCGGTGGGTGAAGTGAGTATGGCCTGCCACTTTCACGACACGCTAGGTCTGGCCTTGTTAATGTTTGCATTTGTGGCTATTTGAATGCGACATAACTTTTTTTCTTGAGTAAGGACACGTACAATGCTTGATGATCACAATAGAATGTCTGAAAGAAACGAAAAATATTGACACTTGCGAATGTGACATGACTTTTTTCCTAAGTAATAGGGTCACGTCATGTTTGATTATAAAAGATAAAAAAAATATTAAAACTTGTTAAAAAAACAAGGCAAAACCTACATAGTTATTGATAGTTCTTGGGGATATATTTTTACGAACTAATGTCAGATTTAAAATATACACTTTTAATTCATTATTTCCTTGTCTTGCTAGAAATATCTAAACGAAACAAAATGAGATTGAAACTTGTTAAAAAAAAACACACAGGGCAAAACCTATATTGTCATTGACAGTATTGTGTTTACATTATTATAAAATAGTGTCAGATGTAAAATATACACTTTTCACTCATTTTTTGTCTAAGGTAGTATAGCAAATCCATCGAATAAATTTAATCCTCAAAGTATAGTATTCTACTAGTTAATCATGAAGGCTGTTGAAATTAATTTGATATTAGGAAACACGTTTACATGTTTCCTAATATTATGATAATTTGTTTCTTTGCTACTTAATCCTTTTTAAGTTTTATCCAAAATTATATTTACATTTCTTCCGATCACCTAGATGTGTTCATGCACTTTTTCTCATTGTAAGCACTTTTAATTTTTTTCATTTATTTTATTCCATATCCAGCAATTCACCAATCCGTGTGTGATGATTTGAAACGCCTTCATGTTACTGATTTTGACTTCTTCCCGGTAGTGTCGTCAGTGCACCTCATGCGTTGCACTGTAGGCATTACTTAAGGTCCTTTGTAGCGTCCCTTCTGCCCCAAGCTGTAACACATTTTATTCCTTTTACTGTATCTCCGTTCATATTCTCTTTCTTCCGTCTTAATTTCCTCCCTTTCCTAACAATTGTTTCATAGTGCAATTGCGAGGTTTTTTTTTCCCGTGTTACACCTTTAAAACCTTCTTTACTCAATTTCCGTTTCAGTACTGAAAGACCTTACAGGTCCCAGCGCTTGGCCTGTGGTCTGAATTCTGTATTCTATTCTATTTTATTATTGCAGGTGATATTATCGTTTTCCTCTTAACATATTCCAGATGATCATTATTTTATTTTTCTTTCTATCACCTAGACGTGTGTATTTCCTTTCTCTCTCATTGAAAGCACCTACTTTTTGTTTCTATTATTTCTTTTATTACTTTATTCCTCATCCAGTAATTCACCTGTGCTGGTGTGGTGATTTTAAATAACTTCTTGTCACTTATTAGGTTTTATCCTGCGTTGTTTATGCTTATTAATCCGTCACGTAATCCACTCGGCAGATGAGCCCTATCCCCAAGTGGATCCTAGTCAAGGCTCACGACTTCTGGAACCGTCAGGACGTCAGGAAGGACAAGAAGATACCCATGCAGCAGGTGAAGGAGTCCCTGCTGATGACGGACGAGTCCAACAGGATACCCAACGCCCTGGTCATCGAGTTGCTCCGGAAGGCGGACGAGAACGAGGACGGGTATCTGGATTACGACGAGTACATGAAGTTCGTAAGTTGGTCGAAATGTATGTTAGTGGAAAGATTATTGTCTATAGCAGTGGTTCCTGAAGTTTTTCAGTCCCGATACCCCAAAGTTTTCATATGAAGTTCGTAAGTTGGTCGAAATATGTGTTAAATGAAAAGATTATTGCCCATAGCAGTGGTTCCTGAAGTTTTTCAGTCCCGATACCCCAAAGTTTTCATATGAAGTTCGTAAGTTGGTCGAAATGTGTTAAATGAAAAGATTATTGCCTATAGCAGTGGTTCCTGAAGTTTTTCAGTCCAGATACCCCGAAGTTCAACTCCAAGGCAACGTGATAATCCCTCTCCAATATCAACCTGTTACTCCCAACTTTTAGCTTTTAATTTTCAGCACAGCAAACGGGACGGCTATAAACAAACAGCTGAATTGTATGGACTTTTTTTTTTTAATCATATATATATTGGAAAGCAGGGGAAACCTAAAGATGGTAAATCTTGAGCCCACACCACGGTTTGTATCGAGGGGACCTCTTAATTCAATATTTTTCAGGATGTCTTTTTGATACCCCCTCGGGGTACTGGGGCACTGCTTTAGGAAGACCTGGTCTATAGGTGCTATGTGATGTGACGCCTGATCTCGAAGTATTTTCTAGTAATCGCATGCAATTTAACCAGTTGCGCTTTGGATACCAAATTCTAATATTTTACGTGTCCTCTGCTCGCATTCTTGAAACACTTAAGGTTGCGATCATCTGTAGTTACTAAGGTTTTTATATGGCAAAGAAGGGGCCTTCCATTTTGTATATATTTTGCCTTTCTAAATTACGTTCAGAATTTAAGCATGATAAAGACCCTATACCAAAACTACAATGCTTTTTAAAACTATTGTTGTAGAATTAGAATTAAAGAAAATAAACATTCTTATATGCATACGTTCTTTGCCGTCCTTTTACCACCAGGCAGAAGCTGCGTCGACACGTTCCAGAGGACGAGATACGTTCAGCAGAGCTGCGATGACAATAATCCCTAGAAATGAGAGAACGGTCGAGAAGAGGACCTACTTTCAGAATTACTCCTGTTGCCCGCCTCCTTTCTTCATGGTCCTCGCGACCTTTGTAGAGGTAAGATTACTTGACGTTTTTCCTCTGTTTGTTGTGTTTTTGCATTTGACGACATTTTGACAAATTGAAAATGAATAGATTCATCTTTCTGTTCTGAGATGCATCGGTCTTTATTCCGTTGAAAGTGAGATGGATTGTTTTAGAGATTATGGTCTCAGTTCATTCCATGTGTATTTAACAGGTCTGTTATTGATAGCAGACCAAAATTATTCGTACAACTATTCTATAAATAGTCATGCCATGTCAATTGTACATAAGGTATAGTACTTTCTACACCCTTCACATAATCAGTTTTACCACTCAGATTTTTGTTTAGCATAGTAAGTTTAGTTCACAGTCCAGTCTTGCATAGTAAGTATGTAGTAAGTTTCCACCAATTGCAGACGGGCGTCTTCGTCTACTACATGGTTGACATGGGAGAGAAAATGGAGGCTGCTGGACCAGCTCCTATCTATTCACCTCTTATCTACAACCCAAAAAGACGTTATGAATGCTGGAGGTACCTATCGTATGCCTTGATCCATTCTGGGTGAGTGTAACACGTATATATATATGCTTGCTGTTATGGAATCGAATTCTTAATCTCTGGAAAAAAATATATATAAAGTGGAATAAATTCGATGGTCTGTTATATGAGATGTTGGTCTGGGCTGGGAAAGCAAAGTCTTCACACATTTAAGGATTTCATGGTTTATAGTTTTATTTTTTTTATTGGAGTGTAGAATTGACATATATTCCTTCATATTTATGTGAAAGACAAGTAAAAATGTCTAAGGCCGTTGTATACATAAATTTCAATTCGGTATCAATTATACGGCATAAATTGTGTCTCATATTTTTAAGTGTTGTATCCTGCAGACGTAAAGACGGTGCAAAGCTGTACCTACTATTAAAATAACATGCATCCTTCTTGGTATCTTAATTTTATTTTTATGGCCCTTGATAGATGAAGGAATTAATCTACATTTCCTATTAGCCGATGTATAGTGTAATTGTACTTGAGAATCGCATCTTACCATGACTTCTGATATGATTAAATATAAACAACGCTACACAAACCTCACGAGTAAAACTATCGGTCTTGTGGCCAATAATTCCATTTAGTTTAGTTTACATTGGCATTGAGGATCCGTTTTCTATTAGTATCGACGTATAACTCAACAGAAAACTGTCAATATTTGGAAGGGTGACTTTAGAAACAAGTAATTTAAAGTTTTTTCTCTCACTTGCTTCTTTTGCTTATTTTCGTTGAATAACGTTAGTTTAGGGCTGTTGTATTTCCAAATGAATTTGTGGGGATATGGTTCCATTACAGAATTAAGATACAAATTTGAAAAAAAATTCATAGCTATTTTCCGGGTTACGTTGCTTGAAATAGAAAGGCCCCAAGCCAAATTGAACTTGTAATATAGCCTAGGAAGATGTGACTGTGTTTAATGGGAACACACTATTGGAGCAACTGGCAGACTTAGCTCACCTAGTGTAACTACTTCTGGGAACTGGACATCAGCGAATGTAACCTTCCCTAGCCTTTGGACACCATTGTAACCTTCCCTAGCCTTTGGAAACCATTGTGACCTTCCCTAGCCTTTGGACACCATTGTAACCTTCCCTAGCCTTTGGACACCATTGTAACCTTCCCTAGCCTTTGGACACCATTGTAACCTTCCCTAGCCTTTGGACACCATTGTAACCTTCCCCAGCCTTTGGACACCATTGTGACCTTCCCTAGCCTTTGGACACCATTGTAACCTTCCCTAGCCTTTGGACACCATTGTAACCTTCCCCAGCCTTTGGACACCATTGTAACCTTCCCCAGCCTTTGGACACCATTGTAACCTTCCCTAGCCTTTGGACACCATTGTAACCTTCCCTAGTCTTTGGACACCATTGTAACCTTCCCCAGCCTTTGGACACCATTGTAACCTTCCCCAGCCTTTGGACACCATTGTAACCTCCCACCTTTGGCACCTTGTACCTTCCCTAGTCTTTGGACACCATTGTAACCTTCCCTAGTCTTTGGGACAACCATTGTAACCTTCCCAGCCTTTGGACACCATTGTAACCTTCCCCAGCCTTTGGACACCATTGTGACCTTCCCCAGCCTTTGGACACCATTGTAACCTTCCCTAGCCTTTGGACACCATTGTGACCTTCCCTAGCCTTTGGACACCATTGTGACCTTCCCTAGCCTTTGGACACCATTGTGACCTTCCCTAGCCTTTGGACACCACTGTAACCTTCCCTAGTCTTTGGAAACCATTGTAACCTTCCCCAGCCTTTGGACACCATTGTAACCTTCCCCAGCCTTTGGACACCATTGTAACCTTCCCCAGCCTTTGGACACCATTGTAACCGTCCCCAGCCTTTGGACACCATTGTAACCTTCCCTAGCCTTTGGACACCATTGTGACCTTCCCTAGCCTTTGGACACCATTGTAACCTTCCCTAGTCTTTGGACACCATTGTAACCTTCCCCAGCCTTTGGACACCATTGTAACCTTCCCTAGCCTTTGGACACCATTGTGACCTTCCCTAGCCTTTGGACACCATTGTAACCTTCCCTAGTCTTTGGACACCATTGTAACCTTCCCCAGCCTTTGGACACCATTGTAACCTTCCCCAGCCTTTGGACACCATTGTGACCTTCCCCAGCCTTTGGACGGACCCATTGTAACCTTCCCTAGCCTTTGGACACCATTGTGAACCTTCCCTAGCCTTTGAGCACCATTGTGACCTTCCCTAGCTTTGGACACCATTGTGACCTTCCCTAGCCTTTGGACACCATTGTGAACCTTCCCTAGCCTTTGGAACACCATTGTAAACCTTCCCCCAGCCTTTGGACACCATTGTAACCTTCCCCAGCCTTTGGACACCATTGTAACCTTCCCCAGCCTTTGGACACCATTGTAACCTTCCCCAGCCTTTGGACACCATTGTAACCTTCCCCAGCCTTTGGACACCATTGTAACCTTCCCCAGCCTTTGGACCACCATTGTAACCTTCCCCAGCCTTGGACACCATTGTGACCTTCCCCAGCCTTTGGACACCATTGTAACCTTCCCCAGCCTTTGGACACCATTGTGACCTTCCCCAGCCTTTGGACACCATTGTAACCTTCCCCAGCCTTTGGACACCATTGTAACCTTCCCCAGCCTTTGGACACCATTGTAACCTTCCCCAGCCTTTGGACACCATTGTGACCTTCCCCAGCCTTTGGACACCATTGTCTTCCCCAGCCTTTGGACACCATTGTAACCTTCCCCAGCCTTTGGACACCATTGTAACCTTCCCCAGCCTTTGGACACCATTGTAACCTTCCCTAGCCTTTGGACACCATTGTAACCTTCCCCAGCCTTTGGACACCATTGTAACCTTCCCCAGCCTTTGGACACCATTGTAACCTTCCCTAGCCTTTGGACACCATTGTAACCTTCCCCAGCCTTTGGACACCATTGTAACCTTCCCCAGCCTTTGGACACCATTGTAACCTTCCCTAGCCTTTGGACACCATTGTAACCTTCCCCAGCCTTTGGACACCATTGTAACCGTCCCCAGCCTTTGGACACCATTGTTGGGGGCACTATTATAGTAATTATTATTCATGACGTTTGCGAATGAATGGAATAAGCCACGCAGGTCCGTAAAAGCTGATAAGCCAACTTTCACAAAGAAATGAAATGACTGGACCGGAAAAATACCAGTGGAAGTTGCACATAAATACAAATTAGCTATTTATCCGTTTCTTGTTTTTAATGTGGGTCACATAGAGTTCCATTCTTCAAACCTTATATTTAGCCATGTATCTACGTACCGTTTACTGGATGGTCAGTTCTTCGCGAATCTCCACTGGAGAATGAAGCAACTGAAGTGATTATGCTGATTATGGAGAAAAATAACTTAAAATAAAATTCGTTTCAAAAGCTTCTTCAGATTTTTCATGCTAATATGATCCTGACTAAAATCATATTTTTCAGACCACTGCAGTTGCCTTACTGATGATGTTTTTATCAAGAAAACGAATTGTCTGGTCCAAGGGCGAGTTTTAAAAACGCCATGTTCTTTTCTGGCACTGTTTATAAAGATCAACGAGTGATTTAGCATTAAAATAGGTTTCAGAACACTATCAAATATAATAATAATAATAATAATATGTTTTATTTCAGCTCGGGGCCATATACATTGAGTATACAAAATACAGACAGTAATTTACACATCTAGATGCATGAGACATGGATAAAATACAAAATACAGACAGTAACTTACACAATCTAGATGCATGAGACAATGATAAAATAGAAAAAGAAAATGAATAATCGGCACTTATCCACAAAAATAGTTGAGGTACCCCTCCCCCCCTCCGCATAAAAGCTAGTAATCATCATACTGGTAATAACAGTAATGATATTGGTGAGAAAAAAAAATACTGCATTGAGAGAATAACAGTTGGTGCACATATTATATAACTCAAATTTCAACTAGAGACCTTAGGTGGTTACAGTAGTCAGTTCCAGAGGGCTTAATACATAAATTAAATGTAAATAAAACTTTAACTTGATAGGAATCACAGTAATAATGAAAAATTAAAATATCAGCAATAAATGTAATAATGACAAAAACTGCAGATGACATCTTGCCAATACAGAGTTAAGTCCTTAGGGGACAAAGGCCATCCTTTTCCATCTTTCCCACAATTTAGATTTCTTCTTGCTTCACTCCTTAGGATGCTTTGTATGAGCGAGTTGCTGCTGTTTCTCACTCGGGTTACCAGACTGGACATTGTTCGCCTAACAATGATTTTTAAATTGTCCAGGTGGTTTTCAATGAACATGTGTGGCGGAGTGGTAGGCGGGGAGTGTTTGTGAGGCGTCTCAGAATGTCCATTGTGCACAACAGTGATGCGTCTCATGGTCTCTCGGGTATAGTTCGTCCAGAGGGAACACCCATAGATACTGTAGCAGTACGAGCGGAATAGCAGCAGTTTCACGTCTCGGTGACAGAAGGCAAACCTCCTTGCAATCATGTTGCCAGCTGCACATAGTTCCGACGCCTCTGTTCAAATGTCTGCCGTATCTTTTAGGTATTCGGTGATATTTGTGCCCCAAATACGGAAATTCGTGCACAAATCCAGCCGATGGTTTCCGAGGAAAATTTGAGGTTCTGCAATATGCTAAGCGATCTCGGGGGCAGCGACATGCACTGGGTCTTGGTTTCGTTGTAGATAATATCAAATTCCTCTGCATATTGGCGGCAGGTGTCGATGAGTCGTTGGAGACCTTGCACTGATGGGGAAATCAGAACCAAATCGTCGGCGTAACAGAGGTTGTTTATAGTTGTTTCATTGACGGTGCATCCGATTGGGAGCGAGTTCAGTTTGACATTCAAGTCATCTGTGTACGTATTAAACAGGTATGGAGAGAGAATGCCCCCTTGCCGAAGCCCGTTTAGGGAGCCGAAGTGTAAGATAACACGTTACCCCATTTGACACAGAATTGCTGTGTGGAGAACCAGCAATGTAAAATGCCAATTAGGCACAGGGGTGTGCCCCTTTTATGCAGCTTCAGGAAGAGCTTCAGGTAGTTTACTCGGTCAAATGCTTTTCTCACATCTACAAAACAAAGGAAAACAGGAGAGGCTGATGATAGGTAGTAGTTCAGCATTCTTTCAGTATGTAGATGCAGGTGTCGGTTGAGTGGTTTGCTTTAAACCCGAACTGGTTGTCAGTGCTGTGTAGAAAGGGGAGAAGTCTAACTAGAAGAACAGACTCAAGTATCTTCGATGCGATCGTTGTGATTGCAATCGGCCGGTAGTTGCCAGGGTCAGCTGCATCCTTTAGCTTGTTTTTGATCAATGGTATCAAGTGAACTAAGAGTAGGGAGTCTGGAAGAAACCGGTGAATTATGCACGCATTGAATAGGGCAGCTAGCAAAATGTAAATTATCGGATGGCAGAGTTTGAAGGCCTCTGCAGGAAGACCATCACAGCCGGGCGATTTATTATTATTGGTAGCTGTTTTTATGGCAATCGCTGATGTTACCTGGCGTAATACGGTCTGCAAAATGAAATTGAATGTTTTCAGTAAGGAGGTTATCTACATCCCTTCGGGAATCTTGATCATTTATGCAATTCAGGATATTGTTGAAGTGATCGCCCCACATACTTGCAATAGCTTCGTCTCCGACTGCTTCCCCTACTCTCTGTGATAGCTTTTTAGTTTTGGGATTTAAAGACTGGATATCTTTCCAAAGACGAGGATAATCACCAGATTCTAAGCTTCTAGACATTGCATCGGCTCTTAGTTGTTTTTCATTTAACCTGCAGTGCTTAAGAGCAAGTTTGAACTGCGCTCTCGCCTGTCTCATTAGCAATGCAGTGTGCCCTTCCCTGGGGCTACCATTTTGCCTCCACAGTAAAAAACATTTTCTCGTGAGTATGTATAAACAGATCTTTAACCAAGTCATTCCATCCAGGTATATTACGAGAATTACCTTGACGAAATGTGTAGGCAGTCCTGCCCGAAGCAAATACCTTGGTCTACATTGATGTCATCAGTACAGTACCAGTATTTCAGTTAATACCTACAATTTTAATAATTTGAAATATACTTGAAATTATATCTTAGTTTTACCAGACCACTCTGCTGATTAACAGCTCTCCCAGGGCTGGCCCGAAGGATTAGATATTTTACCGTGGCCAGGGACCAATTGTTTACTTAGCAACGGGACCTACAGCTCATTGTGGGGTCCGAACCTCATCGAGAAATGAATTTCTATCACCAGAAATAAATTCCCCCGTGATTCCGCGTTGGCAGAGCGGGGAATCGAATCCGGACCACCAGATCGGTAGTCGAGCGTGTAACCGACTCGTCAGACAAGGAACTTTTTTTTTTTTTTTTTTTTTTTTTTAAGCCATCCAATATAGCTTATGTGGGTATTATTGCAATTTCGATTCGTTAAACAGGTATCAGTGATAAATTACCTTGGTCTGTATCGTTATGATTAGTACAATACCAATTTTTCACCCTGGCTTTTAACCAGATCCTCACCATAGGGGGTTAGCGCCGTCAGTGGATCTCATGCGGTACAATGTAGGAATTATTTAAGGTTCTTTGCAATCACTTTCGTTCCTTTTACTGTACCTCCTTTCATATTCTCTTTCTACATCTTACTTTCTACCCTCTCCTAATACTTGATTCATAGTGCAACTGCTTTGAGGTTTTCCTCCTGTTACACCTTTCAAACCTTTTACTGCCAATTTCCGTTTCAGTGCTGAATGACCTCATACGTCCCAGTGCCTGGCCTTTGGCCTAAATTCAATTCGACTCATGTAACCAGCTCCCCTTTTCTAGGTACATGCACCTCATCAACAACCTCGTGGTCCAGTTTGTCCTGGGCATCATCTTGGAGGTGGTGCACGGCTGGTGGAGGATTGGTACCATCTACCTGTCAGGTGTGCTGTTCGGCGCCTTGGCCCAGTCCATCTCGGACCCTGATTCGTACCTGGCCGGAGCGTCTGCGGGCGTCTTCTCCGTGGAATACGCCCACTTGGGGAACATGCTGATGGTAAGGTTTATATAGATAGTAATTGGCTATTCGAGTGTTTTTGTTTGTTATTTTTTCATGTCGAATAAAAGCATCGAATGCATTTTTCACTGGGTTGTTATCTTGCCGTCTTGTATTTTAAATCAATAGTTCCCTTAAAAAGAAGGAGAAGAATCTCAATATCTAAAATCAGTAATCCAACCCCGGTCCCCCCTCCCCCAAAGAAAAGACAAAGTAATGAAAAATGTATTTTTATATTTTTTTATTTTTAAATTGCAATCTTATATTTGAAATCAATAATCTCCCCTCCCCCAACCAAAAGAAAAGACAAAGCGATGAAAAATGTATTTTTTATACTTTGTTTTATTTTTAACTTGCAATCCTATATTTGAAATCAATAGATCCCTTAAAAAGAAGGAGAAGAATCTTAAATTTGAAATCAATAATCCGCCCCCACCACCCCCAAAGAAAAGACAAAGCGATGAAAAATGTTTTTTTATATATATTTTTATTTTCAACTTGCAATCTTATATTTTAAATCATTAGTTCCCTTAAAAAGAAGAAGAATCTTAAATCTGAAATCAATAATCCCCCCCCCACCCAAAAGAAAAGACAAAGTGATGAAAAATGTTTTTTTTTATACTTTTTATTTTAAAATTTTTAACTTGTAATCCTATATTTTAAATCAATAGATCCCTTAAGAAGAAGGAGAAGAATCTTTTATTTAAAATCAATAGTCCACACACCAGCCCCAAAGAAAAGACAAAGTGATGAAAAAAATATTTTTATATATTTTTTTATTATTAACTTGCAATATTATATTTTAAAGCAATAGTTCCCTTAAAAAGAAGGAGAAGAATCTTAAATTTGAAATCAATAATCCCCCCCCCCAAGAAAAGACAAAGTGATGAAAAAAGTTTTTTTATATTTATTTTATTTTTTAGCTTGCAATCTTATATTTTAAATCCATAATTCCCTTAAAAAGAAGGAGAAGAATATTATATTAAGAATCAATAATCCACCCCACCGCCCCCCAACTCCCAAAGAAAAAGACAGAGTGATGAAAATTTTTTTTTTTTTTTATATATTATTTTTTAATTTTTAATTGCAAACCTATATTTTAAATCGAATAGCCTCTTAAGAAGAAGGAGAAAGAATCTTATATTTAAAATCAAGTCCACCACCCCCAACCCCCAAAAGAAAAAGACAAAGTGATGGATTTAAAACCTGCAATTCTTATTAAACAATAATTCCCTTAAAAAGAAGGAGAAGAATCTTAAATTTGAAATCAATAATCCCCTCCCCCCCAAAAAAGAAAAGACAAAGTGATGAAAAATGTTTTATTTTTTATATATTTTTATTTTTAACTTGCAATCCTATATTTTAAATCAATAATTCCCTTCAAAGAAGAAGGGTCGTCTATTTAAAGTCAACAATCCACACATACACACACACACCCCCCTCAAAAAGAAAAGACAAAGATTGATGAAACTTACTTTTTTTTTGAGTGATGAAATTTTTTTTTTTATCTCTCTCCTCTCTCTCTCTCTCTCTCTCTCCCCTCTCTCTCTCTCTCTCTCTCTCTCTTTAGAACTGGTCCCAGATGGAATTCCGGTGGCTTCAGCTGGTGGTCATCATCGTGCTGAGCTTCAGCGACGTGGGTTTCGCCGTGTGGGACATTTACTTCAATGGGAATAAGACAAAGGTGAGGTTACTCTTGTAGGAACTGAAGGTCCTCACTAGTGATGGTGACTTAGTAAATATATCTTTAGAACTTTAGTTAGTAGTAACTCTTGTAAGACTTAGCCCTCACAGTGAGGATGACTTAATAAATGTATTTTTAGGAATGAGTGCCTCATATTTTCTATAGAGGCAAGTCGATTTTATGTACAAAATAAAGTTTTGACTGAAGCAGTAATATGATGGTGAGCCCTATTTTTCGTTTGTGATTTGTTGGGATATTTGAGTTAGATAAAAGTCCAAGAAATAAGCCGAGAAGATTATATCAGTAGCCAAAGAAGGCATTCGAATTAAAGAAGAATATTTCCTGCCAAGTTCCAGTAGTTCTCACGTCATCTTACGCGTAGAAGGGGAGAAAAATATGGCCTCCTTCCCAGAAGACTAATTCTTGTCTTGCCTCCATCATGTTTCAGAGAAAACTATAATTATAATCACACCTTCCCGCCTTCAGGGAAAAAATATTGTCCGGATTTTTGTGTATTCTCATTATTTAGAAAACGAGTTGTGCATGCATTTCTTTTCCATAAGAGATCTACTACTGTAAAATCTTGGGCGATGAAGAAAGCTAAGAAAGACAATAAGAACACATTAAAAGAGGTTTGTATATCAGCATAGAGTTCTAGAATGTGTATTTTACAAATGCCTCAGTAATGTTGCATATGGGGGAAGAGTTGGAGAAGGGCACATTTGCCTGAATCGATCTAGTAGGTCTTTGCAAGAAGAGGAGGAGGCAAGAGTATAGGAACATCGTCAGTGGACAGCCCATCTTTTCTATTTATCTTTTAAGGTGAAGAAGGGTACATCTGACCAGATCAAGTCTCGATTACTACCTGGAGAAACAAGACTCCTGTCACTAGGTCCCTTAAGATGAATGCTGGCGCCTCAGTGGTGTGGTTGGTTTGGTGTTTGCTTCTCACCTCGGTGGTCGCGGGTTCGATTCCCGGCCATTCCATTGAGGAGTGAGAGATGTGTATTTCTGGTGATAGAAGTTCACTCTCGACGTGGTTCGGAAGTCACGTAAAGCCGTTGGTCCCGTTGCTGAATAACCACTGGTTCTATTGCAACGTAAAAACACCTTAAGATGAATGCTATTTAGCTAAGACTCCTGTCAGTTGGAGGGCCCCTCTTCAAAGTAAATGCTATTTAGCCCAAATTTCCTATCAGTAGGATCCTCTTCAAGGTGAATGCTATTTTAGCACAAGACTTCTGTTACTAATGTGAATTCTATTTAGCATAAGACTCCTGTCAGTGGGAGGCCCCTATTCAAGGTGAACGCTGTTTAGCCTGAGATTCCTATCAGTAGGACCCTCTTCAAGGTGAATGCGATTTTAGCACAACACCTCTGTCACTGAGGTGAATTCTATTTAGTATAAGACTTCTGTTAGTGAGAGGCATCTCTTCAAGGTGAATGCTATTTAGCCCAAATTTCCTATCAGTAGGACCCTCTTCAAGGCGAATGCTATTTTAGCACAAGAATTCTATCACTGGGTCTTTCCTTAAGGTGAATGCTATTTAGCTTAAGACTCCAGTCAGTTGGAGGTCCCTCTTTAAGGCGAATGCTATATTTAGCCTAAGACCTATCAGTAGGAGGTCCCTCCTTAAGGTGAAAATGTCATTTAGCATAAGAGTCCTGTCAGTAGTAGGCCCCTCCTTGAGGTGAATGCTATTTAGCCTAAGATTCCTATCAGTAGGACCCTCTTCAAGGTGAATGCTATTTAGCCTAAGACTTATCAGTAGGAGATCCCTCCTGAAAGTGAAAAATGTCATTTGGTATAAGAGTCCTGTCAATAAGGAGGTCCCTCAAGGCGATTGCTATTCGCCTCGGAAAACAATCACGCCCCAAAAAGGAATATAAACCCCTTTCCGTTGCAGACCGGTCACGCGGCACATCTGGGTGGTGCCATCGCTGGTATGACCGTTGGGACTTACATCCTTAGGAATTTCGAGAAGAGGAAGTGGGAGAAGTACTGCTGGTGGGCCTCGCTGTTGGTCTACCTCGTCCTCATCGCCGTCGGCATCATCCTCAGCGCGACACTGCCCGTCCCTGGGTATTTCCCCTCCAACGACAATGCCCCGATCTGGAATGCCAGGACGTATTTCTTCGAGGAGAAAAATAGAACACACTGAAGTGTTATGTCAAATGGAAAGAATAAGAAATCGGAAAAAAGAACTAAACTTTAAGAGAAGGAATAAGTGTGATGAATTGTGTTCAGAAGTACAGAGCAAAAAGAATATTGTGGATTGGTTGATATAGATATGCAATAAACAAAATATTATTATTGACTGATGTGTTTTTTTCATAGACCATGGGTCCGCCATCAGCGAACGAAGTAAATATTAAACGACAAAACGTGTAACGTCATAAAATCTATGGTTTCAGTAACAGCTGTGAAGTGTTAACAGAAATAAGACAAGATATAAATATACATTTGTAATCCATGAAAAAGAACTGTGGTAATTAAGATATTTTTCCAAGAATGATGAGTCTTGGATTTTTTAATAATTAAATTGGACAATAAATTCCTTGATTTCTCTATGAAAGACAAAGGACAGTACCGAATCAAAGCTATTTAAAACGGAAAGAATATTGAAGAGTTGTGGAACTTATTTTTTTTTAAAGAGAAAGATCAGTCAAATAATGGATTTTATTTTTTTTAAATGAAAGTAACTGACTTCTGTAAAAGAATTTTAAAGAATCTTGGTTCTTATTTATCCAAGAGGAGAGCAGTGGCGTGTATGGCTTTTATTTCTATAAAGACGAAGCCTCGATAACGTCTTAGAAAACTGACTGCTATTGAAATAACGGACTGATTTTATTTATTTATTTTTTTTTTGCAAGGAAAAAGAACATCAGATTGCGTCGGCACTGATTTCTTTGAGACAACAGTGAAATTCGATGGATTTCATAACTTCACAGTTAAAGAAAAAAGAAAGTTGCAGTGATTCCTTGACAGAGAAAAAGGATACTGAAGAGTGCTGGACATATTCATAAGAGTTCGAACATTCTAGTGTTATCTAAGATTGTGCTTTAGTCAATTACATTGCCAGGAAAAGGCTTTATACGTCTGGTTTTCATATTGTCACAAACCTGAACGCATCCAAGAGTTCATTTCATGCATATAGATATTTTAACTTTATGTGAATCTCACTTACAAAGTATTTAACGCACCCAAGCTATAAAATCGTAGAATATAGCGGTGAAACGAGATTGTAGTACAAAAGCTAGACCACTTGCATTTATGCTTTGAAAACTTCGTGCCTTTCAAGACGCTGTGTGATTACTTTTAGGATACAAGTTGCCTGTGTTTGTACCTATAACTGGTTCACTTAAGGTAGATTCTTGGATGAGCCCTATGCCTACGAGACGATAGTTTGGCGGCCGCTGATTGCTGGGAGCTGCCTACCTCCCGGTACCAGCCAATCAGCGGCCGCCAAACAAACGTCTCTTAAGAATAGGGCTCATCCAAGAATCTACCTTAGGTGAACCAGCTATAGTACGGTGGTGTTTCTCCACAACCCTAATGCTTGAACGTATAATATTATTAGTATTTATTATTAAAAATGTCAAGCTTTTCAGATTGATTATAGGTGAAAATATTCTGAGATGCAGATCGGTATGACAGAGTTGGACAACTATACTACCTGTGTTTATCTGAAGAATTTGAATTTTAGATTTCTAGCTCTTGATTTCAGTCAAGTTGCTGAGTATCATTTGCGTGTGATTGAGGGAGTAATCAAGTATTCTTTTAAAACTCAATCCTTCAGTGAATTGTAAATATAGCACTTTGCCAGTTAATGTAGTAGCATGTAGCCTTAATTTTTGAAGCGAAGCAATAACCAACATTTTGATTATAATTGATCTCTACAACGAGGATAACGTTGTTATTCTTTTTACCAGAAGTAGTAGTAGTAGTAGTATAAACTGAAGTAACAGTATTTAACTGTAGTTATTGTTATTGGAAAAGTAATAGTGGTAGTATAAACTGAAGTAACAGTATCTTACAGTAATTACTGTTATTGGAAAGTGGAAACTAACCGTCCTTTGATATGTTGCAGGCTTAGTAAACATCCTTAGAACTTTTGAAGACGTCTGAGTCTTCCCCAGTGCACATCAATAATCCCTCTCCCCACACCATCCTGCCTCCCACTCCCCATCCTCTATCCTGGTCCCTGCTTAAGCTGGGTTAAACGGGTGATTGGTTTACAAGGGTAAAGCCCTGTGTTAGTCAATTGAAAGATATGCATTTGTGTCCATGGGTCGATTTTTAAGGGTATTCCGTTGCAAAGCTCAATTGATACCCATCTTTGAGAATGGGAATATTGTCTTCTAAAAGTTCTGATAATACAGAAGATTCATTTAAACAAAAAGAATTTTTTATTTTACAGAAGGCGTTTTAGTCATTATTATTATTTTTTTTATTATTATTATTTTTTTTTGTGCTCTATCACAGTCCTCCAATTCGACTGGGTGGTATTTATAGTGTGGGGTTCCGGGTTGCATCCTGCCTCCTTAGGAGTCCATCACTTTTCTTACTATGTGTGCCGTTTCTAGGATCACACACTTCTGCATGCGTCCTGGAGCTACTTCAGCCTCTAGTTTTTCTAGATTCCTTTTCAGGGATCTTGGGATCGTGCCTAGTGCTCCTATGATTATGGGTACGATTTCCACTGGCATATCCCATATCCTTCTTATTTCTATTTTCAGATCTTGATACTTATCCATTTTTTCCCCCTCTTTCTCATCAACTCTGGTGTCCCATGGTATTGCGACATCAATGAGTGATACTTTCTTCTTGACTTTGTCAATCAACGTCACGTCTGGTCTGTTTGCACGTATCACCCTATCCGTTCTGATACCATAGTCCCAGAGGATCTTTGCCTGATCGTTTTCTATCACTCCCTCAGGTTGGTGCTCGTACCACATATTACTGCAAGGTAGCTGATGTTTCTTGCACAGGCTCCAGTAAAGGGCTTTTGCCACTGAATCATGCCTCTTTTTGTGCTGGTTCTGTGCAAGTGCCGGGCATTCGCTTGCTATGTGTTTTATGGTTTCATTTTTCGTATTGCACTTCCTACATATGGGAGAGATGTTATTTCCGTCTATCGTTCTTTGAACATATCTGGTTCTTAGGGCCTGATCTTGTGCCGCTGTTATCATTCCTTCAGTTTCCTTCTTTAGCTTTCCCCACTGTAGCCATTGCCACGTGTCATCGCTGGCTAGTTCTTTAGTCTGTCTCATGTATTGTCCGTGCATTGGTTTGTTATGCCAGTCCTCTGTCTGTCTGTCATTCTCCTGTCTCTGTCATTCCCTCCTGTCTCTGTATATTTGTGGGTCTTCGTCTACTTTTATTAGTCCTTCTTCCCATGCACTCTTTAGCCACTCGTCTTCACTGGTTTTCAGATATTGTTCCCCAGTGCTCTGTTTTCTCGATGTTGACGCAGTCCTCTATACTTAGTAGACCTCTCCCTCCTTCCTTTCGTGTTATGTATAGTCTGTCCGTATTTGCTCTTGGGTGTAGTGCTTTTTGTATTGTCATATGTTTCCTGGTTTTCTGATCTATGCTGCGGAGTTCTGCCTTCGTCCATTCCACTATTCCTGCGCTGTATCTGATTACTGGCACTGCCCATGTGTTTATGGCTTTTATCATATTTCCGGCGTTGAGTTTGGACTCGAGTATCGCCTTGAGTCTCTGCATATATTCTTTCCTGATCGTGTCCTTCATCTCTTGGTGGTTTTCTATATCCCTCCTTCCATTATTCCCAGGTATTTGTATCCTGTCTCATCTATGTGTGTGATGTTGCTCCCATCTGGTAGCTTTATCCCTTCAGTTCTCGTTATTATTATTATTATTATTCTACTACTACTACTACTGAAACTGTAGCAATGTGACAACTGCAATGCTAAAAAGGCTGGCATAGTGCGGAATGTATCCTTGAACTCTTATTTACAAAGTTTTTTCCCTTTTTTTCCCCTTTCAACTACTGCAGTGACAAGTATCTTTGCCAATTAGGGCAAACGGCTCAGTTCCAATGTTATTGGAACGTGAGATTTTATAAAGACGAGGCTTATTGCATGCATGCATTCGTTTCTAACTGGCAGGTGTGACTATATATATATATATATATATTATATATATATATATCTCTCTAGATCTCTCTCTCTCTCTCTCTCTCTCTCTCTCTCTCTCTCTCTCTCTCTCTCTCTCTCTCTCTGTAATACTCGTACGACTTTTTTAATTTTAATTCAGAATGTACAACAAATGATATTACGTTAGGTTAAGGATATCTCATGTAGATTAAGCTAAGGGTGGTTGTCGATCTATATGGTATTGGAAATTGATACTTAAGAGTATTGTGACAGCTACGGCAAATGCGGTTGATGTTTTTAGACGTTTTTACAAGATACTCAAGGGAGTTGTTTACACTTTACACATTCAATGACGCATCTTGTGAAGTGCTGTGTATAATTTTCTAAATAGCTTTTTGTATTATAGTGCAGTTTCAGTGTCTTTGGAATAGTATTTATCATTTGCAACAAATAAAGTTATATACCATATGATTGTATAATTTTTCTCATTTTACAAATTGAAAGTGAAATGTTAATATTTACACACACACACACACACACACACATATATATATATATATATATATATATATATATATATATATATATATATATATATATATATATATACAGTGGTACCTCGAGATACGAAAGGCTCAAACTTACGAAAAACTCGAGATACGAAAGCAAACAAAATACGTCAAAATTTTACAGCTCGACCATATTGAAAATTGCTCAAGATACGAAAGGTTGTTGCTGTAAAGTCCGAGATTCGCCCGGACCACCGATAACAATTTGAAACTCGCGCGCCGGCAACTGAGTAGGACTCTCCACCATCCTCCCGCTCTCCCATTGGTTCCTGATGCTAGTCTCCGCCATGAGATCCTTCTCTCCTATTGGTCAGCATCCCTCCCATCATGCATCTACTATGTAGCGGCGTGCTTCTTCGGCCACTGCACAGCATCATCTGTATCGTACGCACGCGGTATTTGTTTGTTCTAAAAATTTTGTTTATTAACGTAAATTTGTTAGTGATTTCGTTGTATACTTTATCGTGTTGTGTGAGAACTTTACTCCATACGTACACGTACTACATAACATAATTATGTACAGTATATACGTAGTCATGGGTCCCAAGAAACTTGAAATTCACGAAAAGAAGAGGGTACTCTCTTTGGAGACGAAGATGGAGATTATCAGGAACTATGAAGCTGGTATGCGATTGAGTGTGATTGCCAAGGAATACGGCCGAAATCCGTCGACAATAGCCACCATCCTTAAGCAGAAGGATGCCATCAAAGCAGCTACACCTTCCAAGGCTTCTTCTTGTCTGGATAAAAGACAAAGAAATCGCTGGCGATACAATAACGGAGACTGTAATCTGCCACAAGGCCAGCGCTATTTTCGGCGATTTGATTGCCCAGGCCGAAGACGACAGAGGAGAAGGGACAACGCCAACCCCAGGCTTCAAGGCTTTGCATGGGTGGTTCGAGAAATTCCGTAAACGGACTGGCATCCATTCGGTGGTTCGACATGGGGAGGCGGCCAGCTTGGACACGAAAGCAGCCGAAGACATTAAAAAGACGTTCGACGAAATGATGATTAAGGAAGGCTACAGTTCTCAGCAAGTCTTCAACTGTGATGAGACTGGCCTTTTTTGGAAAAAAATGCCTCGTCGGACGCACATCATGGAGGAAGGGAAGACTCTACCCGGCATAAGCCTATGAAAGACAGGCTTACGCTCACACTGTTCCAACGCCAGTGGGGATTGCAAGGTGAAGCCCCTACTTGTCTATCATTCCGAGACTCCTCGAGCCTTCAAGGCCCCCCACAAAGTGCTTAAGGAGAAGCTTCCAGTG